>NW_028288816.1:600000-880101 GCF_059628265.1 Tinamus guttatus | reverse complement strand
GGGCTCTGCGCTTCATCCATCCCCAACTCCATACTGTCACTAATGGGCAACTCCAGCATTTCGGCAGAAAAACACCACCGACCCTGTTTCTCATCCGAACCACAAAGAGTGCGAAGCATGAGTCTTGGCACAGCATAACACTTCCCTTTTTCACTCCAACCACAAAAGTTGCCAGGCATGACTACTGGCGCTGCTTCACACTTCCCTTAGGCATGCCCTTTGCATGGGGCTCTTGCTTCTGCATGCCAAGGGAAGTTTGAAACTGTGCCAAGACTTTTGCCTCGCAAAATTTGTGGTTGGGACGAGAACCAGGGTTGTTGGTGTTTTCCTGCCGAAAGAAATGCTGGAAGTGTGCTTTAGTGATAGCATGGAGTTCGGAGATCTCCGGAAGAAGCTTCGGAAGAAGCGCAGGGCCCCATTTGGAGTGAGCTGTAAAGAGCATGCCAAGGGAAGTGTGAAGCAGTGCCAAGACTCTTGCTGGGCACAGTTTGTGGTTAGGGTGACCAATAGGGTTTTTCGTGTTTTGCTGAAGGAGATCGACCCGGATTACAAGATACAGACTCAATGTGAGTTTTCCATATTGCTCTGTTTATTAACCGAGGTATGCAAACATTTATACCCTACAGGTATCCAGAGGCTCTCCCAAGCTCACAGGATTGGATGCTGGCCGTTGCTTAGCAGATTGCTAGACTGCATTTGCATGGCCCAGTCACAAGCTCCCTTCCTCAACTGGTACGGGCAAGTTTCCGTAAGTTGCTTGCTTAGAAACAGCAGCTTCCTTATTCCATCTTGGTCAAGGACAGGTCATTGCCACCTCCCTGTACATTACTTGACAAGCTGCGGGTTGTGCATCCCAAGATGTCCCCGATCAGCCAGCCACTCTTCCACAATTCCCCCTTTTTTTTTTCTTTTGCAGCAACCAAGCCTTGTTAGTGAGCGAAAACATCAGGCATTTGATACAAGAAAACGTGCAGCTAAGGATTCATAACACAAATAGCAATACAAGCAAGAATGTTAAACCCGTCTTTAGTAATGAGCGTGGCCAGCCCCCAAGCCCAAGCCAGTCTGATAGCCCATTGAGACCAAAGAGGCTGATGTCCTTCTGGGTCTTCTGGGTGTGCTCCGTCAACTGTTGGATCTGCTGGTGGATTACCTTAGAATGGTCTTGTGGATCCATGCAGCACATCCCGTCGAAGTCTTCACATCCGTGCCCGTGGGCCAGTAGCAGGAAATCTATGGCTGCTCTATTCATCCAGTATCATTTTTGCAACACTGCCTAGCTACATGCGTAGTTACATTGTTATTGGTTACACAATGTGTAACCATGTGCAATGTGACACACGGGATTGGTTGCTGCTAGTCGATCACACATTTATTTGATTGGCCCGTACATAAGCCGCACCTCCATCCTGCTCCGCATGGCCAAACTTGCTTTCAGTTTCGTTCCTTCCTACTTCCCCTTTTCTGCAGCTCATGACCTACAGTACCCCTGTCCCCTTTTTGTTCTTCAGCCAGCCAACCCTTCCCTAAGGCCTTTCAATCATATTAGACATACATTTCAACAAGCAAGGTACAATTAACACAACATCAACAAAACACAATATCAACACCACCATCCCTGCACTTCGGATTAAGAATTGTAACCATCCCGAAATTCCCCATCCACTTAACAAGTTGTCACATTGGTCTGTTGTTCCACAAAGCCAACAACTCTTAACTTGGGTATAACTAACAATCTGCTTTAAGAGCATGACATATCCATTACATCAATAAAGCCTCCCTTGCCTCAGGTGTCATGGAGGCACACACCAAGGCTTCCTTTAAGCGATCAAGGAATGACATGTATGACTCCCCACTCACTTGTTTCTCCCACGTCAAGGCAAGTTTCCTTTACCATATCCGCTCCCCCTCTGCCCTGAGTCCCCTTTTCAAGCTTCTCAAGATGATCCAGTAAGCCTTTGGCCCAGCCAGGCCATTCTTCATTCTCAGGTGGAAGGTTCGGCAATGGAGGCGCAGATGGAGCAGGCGCAAGTCGCTTCTCAAACACCAGCGTCTTCCGACACCACGGTGGCCCTGTTCCTGAAGTGCTCGATAGGGTAGACAAGACTGACTTCCACGTAGTCGCCAGGTCTCTCACATTTTTATCCTCGCTGGCGATGCGATCCCAAAGCAGCCACCCCATGTCTTCCCATGTCGAATACTAATCGTGGCTCAGCTTTGAACCCATTCGCTCTGCACCAGATCGAAAGCTTGCAGAGGGTCTGTTCATTGTGCTTGATTCCTCTCACAGAATATGTTGGAGGAGCTTGGGGTTTTGCAAGTGTCCCTTGCCTCGTGCCCATTTGCACAGCTCATAGAGCTTCTTCATACTCACAGCCGCCTCTCGCTTGGCGAGAATTTGCAATAGCAGCTGCGTTGCCGCCTCCCTATCCATGGTTAAGGCGGTCTTCGCGGAGGGGCCCTGTGACTTCTACCCCTGGACCTGTGCCCTTGCACCCAGTCCCAGTGTGCCAATGCACTCACCGCCACGTGTCGATCCCCCGGTCTCCGCTCACCACTCAGCGTGATGTTCCAAGACCGACCGTTCCTGTACCGTTGTGCCAGCTCCAGCGAATACCCGCACCATTGTGCCAGGTCCCTGTTCGGGCGCCAGATGAAGGAGATCGACCCGGATTACAAGATACAGACTCAATGTGAGTTTTCCATATTGCTCTGTTTATTAACCGAGGTATGCAAACGTTTATATCCTGCAGGTATCCAGGAGCTCTCCCAAGCTCACAGGATTGGCTGTTGGCCATTGCTTAGCAGATTGCTAGGCTGCATTTGCATGGCCCAATCACAAGCCCCCTTCCTTAACCGGTACGGGCAAGATTCCGCAAGTTGCTTGCTTAGAAACAGCAGCTTCCTTATTCCATCTTGGTCAAGGACAGGTCATTGCCACCCCCCTGTACATTACTTGACAAGGCGCGGGTTGTGCATCCCAAGATGTCCCCGATCAGCCAGCCACTCTTCCACATTTTGCTGCCGAAAGGAATGCTGGAAGTGTGCTTTAGTGATAGCATGGAGTTAGGAGATGGAAGAAGCACAGAGCCCCATTTGGAGTGAGGCTGCAAAGAGCATGCCAAGGGAAGTGTGAAGCAGTGCCAAGACCCATACCTGGCACAATTTGTGGTTGGGATGAGAACCGGGGTTGTTGGTGTTTTCCTGCCGAAAGGAATGCTGGAAGTGTGCTTTAGTGATAGCATGGATTTAGGAGATGGAAGAAGCACAGAGCCCCATTTGGAGTGAGGCTGCAAAGAGCATGCCAAGGGAAGTGTGAAGCAGTGCCAAGATCCATACCTGGCACAATTTGTGGTTGGGATGAGAACCAGGGTTGTTGGTGTTTTCCTGCCGAAAGAAATGCTGGTAGTGTGCTTTAGTGATAGCATGGATTTAGGAGATGGAAGAAGCACAGAGCCCCATTCGGATTTAGGCTGTAAAGAAGATGCCAAGGGAAGTGTGAAGCAGTGCCAAGACTCTTGCTGGGAACAGTTTGTGGTTGGGGTGAAAACCAGGGTTTTTGGTGTTCTCCTCACGAAGTAAACGCTGGAAGGGTGCTTTAGTGATAGCATGGAGTTCGGAGATGGAAGAAGCGCAGAGCCCCATTTGGAGTGAGGCTGCAAAGAGCATGCCAAGGGAAGTGTGAAGCCGTGCCAAGACTCATGCTGGGAACAGTTTGTGGTTGGGGTGAAAAACAGGGTCGTTGGAGTTTTCCCGCTGAAAGAAATGCAGGAAGTGTACTTTAGTGATAGCATGGAGTTTGGAGATGGAAGAATCGCAGAGCGCCTTTTGGAGTGAGGCTGTAAAGAGCATGCCAAGGGAACACTGAGCCGTGTCCAGCTTTCACCTGCTCTCTCCTGCTCTTTGCAAGACCGTCCCTACCAAATTGGCAGCACTCCACTCGCACGACTTCTTTTTGCATCATCGTGAGAAGTGACTCCAATTGGGACATGCGAAAATGAAAGCGCTGCTAGTGAAGGACCCAGCTGCTTTCTGGCACTTAGCGGGCCACAACGGCGCATTCCTCCCATTCCTAAAGTAGTCTTCCCTGATCCTTTCTGTAGGAAATCTCCTGGATGGATCCTACCGGCAGAATCGACCGGTGGCTCTAGGAGCTCTGCAAAGGCCAAACAAAGTGACTCGAGGCACTACAAGGACTAACACCCTGAACATTGCTATTTAAATGCTGCAGTTGTGCCAGCTTTGCAAGAGGAAGCATTGGTATATTTTCGACTTTCTCTTTCAAATAGTATCTGGACTATCTCCTAAAGGAAACACTGAAAGTACGCTGAACGATATCCAAACTTAAAAGGTCTTAGTGACCTTTTTCTTAATGAGAATTTCTGAGACATGGGATTTAGCAATTCAAGGACAAGGATAGGGAACTTTTTCCAGCAACTTTTCAGTCTTTCAAGTTTTAGTCAAGCACCACATCATTGCTTTAATGGTAGGCCAACTGAAATGAAAGCTGTAGCGTGAACCATCTCATTGCTCTCTGAAGAATTTTGAAAATACGTATAATCCTTTTCCATGAACTTCCGAAATGAGATAGCTTCTTCAGCAAAGTGATGAATGCCTTTGGTTTCATTTTCTTCCCAGCCTAATTGCCAGCATTTACCCTTGCCTAATCCTTTTCTGGAGACTTCTTCTCCCGCTGTTCTTCTGAAATGAATTCAACCACACCTAAGGTTTGCTGTCCAGTGATGTGCAACCAAGTTGTTCCTTGCCTGTCTCACCCTCTTCTTTCTAATCTGCCACTGTTGTTTGAAATTTGCAGTTTTCCACTGGATTTAGATAAGGAACAACAGTATACAGGGGTCATTTGCAGCATGTGGAGAGTTGTAGTAGTTGGTGAAAGATTCTGGGGTTGATCCCTGGCTGTCCGAGAAGGGCACATTGCCTCGTTTTCAAGATCGAGCATTTGCGATGCATAAAATACACCAAATCTATCAGGCAGAAACTTAGGGTTAATCGTCTTAATCTTCAACTTAAGAATTCTCATTTGTTATGGGTGATGCTGTAGATCCGGGCTCCTCAAACTACAGCCCACGGGCTGGATACGGCCCCCCCGAGGTCCTCAATCCGGCCTGCGGGTATTTACAGAACCCCCCCGACCCCCACCAGGGGTTGGGGGGAAACCAAGCAGCCGCAGATGACTTCCTGCTGCTTAATCTGCGCGCCGGCCTCCGCAGCCCACAAGCACCTGCCGGGCCTGGGCTGAAACCGGCGCCTCGTCCTCGACCTGCCCCCCCAGGGGCGCCTGTTGGCTACAAACCGCGTCGCCACCGCCCCGTCCTCCTCCTCCTCCTCCTCCGTGACGCGCGGCAGGTGAGAGGCGCGGGCATCTCCTCTGCCGGGCAAGCTCCCTCGGCAGCCTCTGGACTGCGAGGTCCAGCCAACTCGGGCGGATCGCCAGAGTCCCGGCGTGCCAAAGTTCCTTCGGTCCCTTCTGGCCACCTTGGGCTGAGGAGGGGGGCGGCAGCATCAGCGAGGGGGGCGACTGCCCCGTCTCTCCCTCCCTCCCTCCAGCTCCCGGGCAGGACAAGCAGCCAGCACCGGTGGGAAGCACGTGCACCATCGTGTCAAAAAAAAGAAAAATGGACTCCGAGTGCAGGGTATTCCCAGAAAAGTGGACTTCTGATTATTCGTTTTTCACGGAGGACCGAGTAAGATCTGTTTGTCTGATAGGCCAGAATTCAGCGTCTGCGTTCAAGGAATACAATTCGTGTCGACACTACGAAACTCAACATAAAGATAAACAGGATTCTTTGGTTGGACAAGTGAAGTCCAAGTTCAAACGAGAACAAGTTCTTGTCCGGACAAGGTCGGACAAGAATGAACTACAACCGCACTAAACCCCAACCGAGAACATCGACCCTGAACCCTTAACCCTAACCCTAAAACCCCTACCCTTAACCCCTACCCCTAACCCCTAACACCTAACCCCTAACCCTAACCCCAAACCCTAACCCTAACCCCTAACCCTAACCCCAAACCCCAACCCCTAACCCCAACCCCTAACCGTAACCCAAACCCTAAACCCAAACCCTAACCCAAACCCCAATCCAAACCCTAATCCTAACCCTAACCCTAAAACCCTAACCCTAAACCCTAACCCTCTAACCCTAACGTCTAACCCTAAACCCTAACCTCTAACCCTAAACCCTAACCCCTAACCCTAACCCCTAACCCTAATCCCTAACCCTAACCCCTAAGCCCTCTAAACCCTAAACTCTCTAAACCCTAAACCCTCTAAACCCTAACCCCTAACCCTAACCCCTAACCCTAACCCCTAACCCTAACCCTAACCCCTATCCCTTCGGAGGAGGAGGATAAGGAGGAGGAGGAGGAGGATTTTGAGGAGGATTTGGAGGATTCGGAGGATTCGGATTTGGAGGATTCGGAGGAGGAGGATTCAGAGGAGGAGGATTCAGAGGAGGAGGAGGAGGAGGAGGAGGAGGAGGACATACAACTCCACTAAATCCAAATTGAGCTCTTAACCGTAAGTACAACAAAATTAAACCCGAACATCTATCCCAAACCCAGATCCTACCCCTAACCTTAACTCTTAACTCTATCCCTTATCCCTATCCCCAACCCCTAACCTTAACTGTTAACTCTATCCCTTATCCCTAACCCTTATCCATTATCTGTAACCCCTAACCCAAACCCCTAACCCTAACCCCTAAGCCCGAACCCCTAAGCCCAACCCCTAACCCTACCCCTAACCCTACCCCCTAACACTACCCCCTAACCCTACCCCCTACCCACTACCCCCCACCCCCTACCTGCTAGCCCCTACCCCCTACCCCCAAACCGTAACTCCTATCCCCAAACCCTAACCCCGAACCCCTAACCCCGAACCCTAACCCATAACCCTAACCCGTAACCCCAACCCCTAACCCCAAACCCTAAGCCCGAACCCAAATAACCCCAACCCTAACCCCAAACCCAAATAACCCCAACCCCAACACCGAACCCTAAATAACCCCAACGCCAACCCCAAGCCTGATCCCTAAATAACCCCAGCCCCAACCCCAAGCCCGAACTCTAAATACCCACAACCCTGAACCCTAAATAACCCCAAACCCAACTCCGAACCCTAAGTAACCCCAACCCCGAACCCTAAATAATCCCAACCCCAACCAAAAACCCTAAATAACCCCAACCCCAAACCCAACCCCAAACCCTAAATAATCCCAACCCCAACCCCGACCCCTAAACCTAACCCTAACCCCAACCCCTAAACCTAACCCTAACCCCTAACCCCAACCCTAATCCCAAACCCAAACCCCAAACCCAACCCCACCCCTAACCCCTAACCCTGAATAACCCTAACCACTAACCCTAACCCCCTAATACCACCCCCAACCCCCCTCAGCCCCTCTACCCCTACCCCCTCACCCCCACTCCTCACCCCTAACCCCTACCCCTAAATAACCCTAACCCTAACCCCTATAACCCCTAAACCTAAATAACCCTGTTCCTAACCCTCTAACCCTAACCCCGAACCCGAACCCTAACCCCAACCTTAACCCCTACCCCAACCCCTAACCCTAACCCTAAACCTAAACCCTCATCCTAATCCTAACACCCTAACCCAACCCTAACCCATGTGCATGTGGGATGGTGCACATATTTGGCAAACCGTGCGAAGAGAGACGTGTGTGTGTTAACCCTGGCCTGTGCGCCCATTCCAATTGGAATTGTCCAACACCTGACAACAGACAGGTTCAGCACAAAGCCATGAAGAAGAGACGACCTGAAGCAACGTTCAGTTTTAATAAACAGGAAAGCCAAGGAAATGCAGATTTTGAAAACGATTGTGAAATACAATGCCAGGAATAGTTGGAATTGTCCCACAGTTGAGAACGGCAAGCTTCAGCACAAAGCCCCGAAGAAACTCAATGCACTGAAGACGAGATTAACTGAGGCAACATACAGATTTACTAGGGAAGAAATGCGTAGAAATAGAGAATTTGAAAACGATTGTGATATACAATATCAGGAAGGGTTGGAATTGTTCAGCACCTGACAACAGACAGGTTCGGCACAAAGCCACAAAGAAAGTGAACGGAATGAAGAAGAGATTAGCTGATGAAACATTCAGATTTACTGAAGAAGAAAGCAGAAGAAATGCAGAATTTGAAAACAATTGTCAAATACAATACCAGGAAGGGTTGGAATTGTCCAACCCCTGCCACAGGGATGTTCAGCACAAAGCCATGAAGAAGACATTAACTGAAGCAACATTCTGATTTACTAGAGAAGAATACAGAACAAATGCAGAATTTGAAAATAATTGTGAAATACAATACCAGGAATAATTGGAATTGTCCAACACCTGACAACAGAGTTCTTCACAACAAAGCCACGAAGAAGAGGTGACCTGAAGCAACATTCAGTTTTAATAAATAGGTAAGCCAAGGAAATGCAGATTTTGAAAACGCTTGTGAATTACAATGCCAGGAATGGTTGGAATTGTCCAACAGTTGAGAACGGCGAGGTTCAGCACAAAACCACAAAGAAACTCATTGGAGTGAAGAAGAGATTAACTGAAGCAACATACAGATTTACTAGAGAAGATAACAGAAGAAATGCGGAATTTGAAAATAATTGTCAAATTTTTGTCAAATTGTCAGTACCAGGAAGGGTTGGAATTGTTCAACACCTGACAACAGAGAGGTTCAGCACAAAGCCATGAAGAAGAGATGAACTGAAGCAGCATTTAGATTTACTAAAGAGGAGAGCAGAGTAAATGCAGAATTGGAACATGATATTTTCTATGTTTTCTTTCAAGGTAGTATGCTGACCTACTAAAGGAAATTCTTAAAGAACCCTGAAAGAGGTCCAATCTTAAAATGTCTTCATTACCTTTTGCTTAATTACAGTTGCTGAGACAGGGGCTTTAGTAATTAGAGGACAAGGATAGGGAACTTCTTTCAGTAACTCCTGAGGTTGAAAATATCATCTACTTACCTACTGTAGCAATTCTGCCCCACAGTCCTCATTTCAGTAGATCACACATTTGAGTCTCTTCCTCAATGTCACTGCCTTGACACTCATTCCCACTGGGATTTTAGCAAGAACATCATGCTACTTTACTACGGCAAGAAAGAATCACAGTCAGTTTTTTTTTTTTTCCCTTTCATCTGGGCCAGCAGAAGAAGAACAGAAGTTACTGGTTTCTATTCCACAAATTTGATGTCAAAGGGAAAAAAAGAAAATCCACAAATTCAGATATTTCTCTAGTACATACCAACAACTTTTAAGGAGAGTTATGTATTTCTCCAAAATTATTTTGCTACATTCACTTAAGTGGAGCCTGCTTTAGATGCTGGGAATACCAGGTAGCCAAAGAAAATATAATCTCTAAAAGAATAATTTCTTTTAAGAATAACTTATTATTCATATAGCTTATATTATTTATATTGCCTATATACAGACAATCAACAGGAGGTTTTTTCTTAAACCTAATTCTCAAAAGAAAAAAAAATCCCCACCAAAATTCTTCCCTCAAATAACTTCCCCCTCAAAATAATTCCCTTTCAACACCCCCCAAGAAAATTCCTAACAAATAATTTTCCATAAAGAAACACTAAAAACAAATCCATTCCAAAAAACTATGCCTGACCAAATGTTTCCTTCTGATTTTTTTTCCCATCCAGATCATTTTATCCTCTGAAAAAATCACACAAAACACACACACAACTTTTATTTTTCGACAAAACCCTTTCCCTTCCAATAAGGTTTTCCCCTCCAAAGGCTGTTGCAGATGGCTCGGGATTGGGCAATAATCACGCAAAATCAGGTGGCTACGTCAAGCATTATTTCAGGTGAAAGCACATAAACAGAGGAGCAAAATACGGATAGCTGCTCACAACTTAGTACTTGCTAGCAGGATACTGAGCCTGAACATCCTCTCGAGCTGGTGGATTGGAGGGTTGCTGACAGGCTCCCAACTTGGCGGGCGTCCCTGCGGAGACAACGTAGACCTCGGTGTTCGGTGTCTCCCCGTTCCCCTCCCCGCACTGTCTTTTTACGCACGGTGCCTCCTGCCCCGTAGGGCCAGTACGTGCCAGGAGGCAGGCGGGGGGGCGGACAAACTCCACCCTCACCCACAGCCACATAACCTTCCCTCCCGGGTGCGCAAGCGCGCGTACCGGTAGGGGGTCCCAGCCCTCAGTCTGAGGGTCCTGCCTTCCTCATCTTCCTCCTACTCCTGGAGCGGCTGACCTTCAAACTGGGTTAGAGGACATCTGCGGTTAAGCTGGCTACAAGTCCGGTCCAGCAGCCACCTTCAACTGGTTTTGGACGGAGTCGGCTGTGAACGTGGCTGAGCAGCCGCCTCCGTGTTCCTTATCGTTCCGCCCAAATGGGCAAACATCTTATTTCTCAAGGTCTGGATTCTGTTTCGCACAATAGTCTTATGACCTTACAGAGCATAAATAATCATAAAAATATCTACCTCCTATACATGCCGCCCCGTGATCTGTAGAGGTCAATCTATTGTAGCAAAGCACCCAAAGAGATAACATTTTCATAGCAGTTTCAACCATACCTCGTGTCAGCATCATTACACAAGGGATACAGTACATAACACAGACAAATACAGCAAATAGAAATAATAGTCCCAATAGCAGTTTCTGTAGCCATGGCCAACCCCACTTCCACTGTCCGAATGCATTCCAGTCATCAGCATCTCTCAGTTGATGAGTCAGATCCTGTAAGGCCTGGATCTGGGCATGTATAGACTTGGAGTGGTCGCTTGGATTCATACAGCACATGCCTCCTACCTCTTCACACGCATGGCCATGCATAAGCAATAACATATCTATGGCAGTGTGGTCGTGTATAGCTGCGTGCTGAATCGAGTCCACTTCTACTCACAATGAGGACAAAGCTGTCGTTGTAGCATTGCTGGACTTTGCTAGCCAGCATCCCAGTCTGCACAACGTGGTCAGTGCTTGCTCGGCAGTGATCCCCAGAGCCAATGGCGACGCTATAATATTTTTCTCTGTTGTCCCAAAGTCACCTCGGCGCAGGTGCTGTTCAGGGGAAGAAGCCACACACCAGGGGAGGAATACAAGTCCCTTCATGTCCCCGTTCTCGAAGAGTCCACCCGCTTTCTGGTGCATGGTGTTTGTGTCGTACATGCCGCGTGCTCTGGGGCTCCTGTGCAGCCGACTCGAGTGGTAGTGCCGTTCCGCAGCCTCTGCTGAGCACTGTCTGAGTCTCGTGCTGATCTCACCATCTTCCCAGAGACAGGACGCTGAGGTAAACGGTGCAACAACAGTGTTGAGACAAACACAATCCACAACTGTCTCTTACAGCAGGTCAAGGCATTACTAACTGCAAGGGCTTCCACATGGATGACGAGATTGAAAATTAAGAAGCGGGGGAGGGTTTAACTCAGCTTCTAGCCTGGCTGGCCCCGAGGGAAAAGCATCGAAGGTACCAGATCTCCAGACTCGGGCTAGGGAAAATCTGAGAAGAGCACTTTGGCCAGATGGGGACAATGCATTCATTAATGGTTCTTCGAAAGTAATAGAAGGGAAATGGGCCACAGGATATGCCATCATTAAGGGAAGGGAGCTGCTAGAGGAAGGAAAGCTGCCGTCTCCCTGCTCAGCCCAAACCACAGAATTGTATTCTCTAATAAGAGCCTGTGAATTATACCAAGGCAATGTAACAAATATCTTTACAGATTCTAAATATGCATGTGGGATGGTGCATATGTTTGGAAAACTGTGCCAAGAGAGAGGTGTGTTAACTTGCCGGGGAAAGGCATTGGTACAAAGGATGTGATTACCTGCCTCCTGGAGGTAGCAAACCTCTCCTCCTCCTCTCCTCCCAGTAGTCCAGCCATTACCAGAAAAGATATCTTTTCTTCCAGAAGCATTAGAGATAATTAAAAATAGTGGGGCAGAAGAAAGAAGGAAGCCATTGGGGCTCCCGAGGACTGGCAGGGGCCTTCCTCAAAACCTGCGCTGCCCTTGGTCTTTTTTTTGTTCTGGGGAAATGGGCTATTGAGGGCTGTAAGGCAAACAGCTGAGCCACAAGGGAAGCTGCAAGGGGAGGACGACCCTGGGCTGTGCGTCCATTCCAATGATCCAAGTAGACTCTAGTGAGAGGCCCCGTATAGGGAGCCTTAAGCATCTTCTGGTAAGGTAACAGGATGGCCCAAGGCATTTCTGACTGCCAACTACCTCAGCAACAACTGGCTCTGTAATTAAGGTGTTTTTAGAACAAAGAACTCCAATATATGGGTTGGTAGAGGCGATAGACACAAACAGATGCAATCTTCTTACGGGAAAGTTCCTTCAAGGTGTCGTGATTGCCCTGGGGATTCAAGGGGACTTGCATACCCCTTGGCATCTCCAGAGCTCTGGTACAGTGCGAAGGATGAATGGGAACATTAAAAGGCATCTTCTAAAATTGGTGTTAGAAGCTAAGATGCCATGGAGACAACTTCTACCATTCAAGAATGAGAGCAAAACCTAGGGGAGACATTCAACTGTTCTCCTTTGAAAGAATATTCAAGATTTCTCCACCCTACTTACACCCAAGCTGGCGGGAAGGTAGAGATGAGTGATCAATATGTGGGCAGAATACTTTCCCGTGTAAAGTCTCTCCAACAGGAAGTCCAGCTCGCACAGATCCTGCCCTTGGATTTTGCAGTACCAGGAGATCGGGTCTTGGTCAAAAAGCAGAAAAAGCACCACTGGCAGCAAAGTGCAGTGGACCTTAGAACCACAGAAACATCAGTCAAGACAGCTGAGCATGGATGGCCATGATGCCTGAAATCTGGACTTCTCAGTTGAAGGAAAAGGATGGAAAGCCCCGGATAACTCTCCTTAGAGCTGTAACGCTGTCTGGGGTTGGGTCAGGAGAATAAATGCTGGGTCTGTGGGAGTCCAGGAGGATATGAAGCCTAGCCATGGCTGCCAGCCCTATGGAACCCAGGTGCTTAGTTAATAACTTATGCAGAGTTCACTATGCTTCTAAAGATGGGTGTAGAGGTTTGTAAAAACAAATATTGAAAAAAAAGAGAGGGAGGGATTGAGTGGAATACACAAGTTTGTGTATTCACAAATAAGGGGACTCCCCCACAGTCTTTGGCTGATGAGTGGGACAAAGGAATATATGCAGGAGAGGAGACTGAGCGGAGCCATGAGTGAGTGGGACAGGAGAGCATAGGCTAAAGGGAGGTTGCTCGCCCTTCTTTGGCAGGCGCGATGGGGAGTTGGGTGACCTCAGGTGAGAGCAGATGGACGGAGGCAGGAGTTTGGTGTAGGCAGGCCGGGAAGGCTGTAACTTCTGAGCACCTTGGCCAGCAGGGAAAAGGAGAGGGCGTCCCTCACTCGAGAAATTAGGATAAAAGGGGGCTGCATCCTCCAGCAGTTGGAGAGACCCCACAGGGATATGCCCAGTGGACTCTTCCTTTATTCAAATAAAGTTTTAAGATTCCTCTGTCTCCTTTTTGGACATGCAGCTCTTGACAGTGAGATTTTCCGCACACGAGTTACTTACACTGTTGTTTTGCAGAATTAAATTAGCCTGTTAGTAACCACTGTTAATAAAGGGAACATTAAATCCACTCACATATTGAACAAAGCTGACTATCATGGAAAGGGAATGCAAAAGATCTTTGTGCAAGTATTCTGAGAGACCAAATTATCAAGTGGATATAGAACTGTATGTAACAACCATACTTAGAAAAGCTTTTATAGAGTCTAGTGAAAAATGAGCTTCAAGCTGAACAAATTCTGTAAGGCATTGCAATATCAAAGAAAAAGACAGCTTTCAAGCCATGAATTTGAAGGAAAACTAACATTTTGCAGAGGCCTTTTCTGATACTTCTATTCCTCTTTTTCATCATAGGTCTTCTTGATAACATTCAGATCTATTTTTAAAATAAACTCTTTTTTTCTTTTTTTTTCTTGATAATGTGCCAATATTTTGTGAGAGAATTAATTATTCCTGAAGTGATTTAAAAGACTCAAATACTTTGTCATCTTTTTCCCCCCAAAATCCTTCCCATTCTGGCATGATGCATGTCACGTGCCTAAAAGTGTGAAGAACTACAGCATAAATCCAAAATTAATCTTCATTTCCTGATATACAGAAATAACATCAAGCTAGAAGAACGCTTCTGCATTAACAGGATAACTGAACACTGTAATGATATCCATTTAAAAGGAATTCTAGAACAGCAGTTACTGAATTCCATTCATTACAAATAACACTATAAAGCCACCAGTTGGAATCAATTTACACGCTGACACCTGAGAAATGTATTGTTTGTATTTTTCCATCCTGTGCCAAGTGCATAGAGGTATTTTCTTTTATTCCTCAAAAATACAAACATCTCTTCCTTGAAATTCTGTAAATTTGATGGCTTCACAAGTATACGCAAAATAATTTTCACAAGCTCGTTATGCACTGTAATCAATGTTCTTCATGTGTAGATTTTATTGAGTATTTCATTGTTAAATTCCTACAAGCAGTAAAAAAGAGACCTGATTTACAGTGTTTCCGTATCTGTTGCAGAAGAACAAATACTGGCATTGTGTCATTAATACAGAACTTCAATGCAGAACTGCTACTTGTTAAAAAAAATGCCCTATATAAACAACAAAATACATAAAAAATACATGAAGAACAAAATACCCAGACAATAGGTTCATTTCTATGTCCACATTTCTGCTTCCATAGGGGAATCTGAAAGTCATAAGTAATTTTAAATAAAGATTAACACAAGTGGTTCTTTGCCAGGCGACACATAGCACCCGCTTATACCTGTGCTGCAGAAAAACAAAACAAACAAACAAAAAAAAAACCCACAAACCCACAGCATCAGTTTTGACATTTCCAGAGCACTCAGTGGCCAACAGCACCGCCTAAATACACCATTCTGCTACACTGGCAGGTTACAGGAAAGATGTGTTGTCTTATAAGCAGCTCCGAAAGCATGAGATAAGTAGGGATCATCAATATGGATCAGTACAGGGTGATCCATAGGCCTCCTATCAGGGCCAGCTGCCAGGCCCCAGAAGCCCAGGCACCCCAAGGCCTTTGAGGCAGCCCCAAGTGCTTCTAGGGCTGCCTTTAACCACAACCCACCGGCCTCCTCTCACTGGAGGTGAAAACTGCACAGAATTCCTCCAGGGGGTACTGATCCCAGCTTCGGGTGTAGCCACACAGCTTCCAAACACCTTCCTCACCCCGCCGCCCCATTTCATGACCTCGCTGCCATTTCATGTCCCCGCCGCTCTGCGCAGGGGCAGATGCTCCTGAAGTTGTCTTCATGTGAAAATCTTTTATTCTGAGGAGAAAACAGGAGCTAAAAATGTTTTCAGATCTGAAAGCCTGTTGTCATCTCGGGACTCACTGATTTAGAAAGAAAATACATGGGTGCATCACAGGGTAAATGAATAGAAGAAATTACTTGCTGGGAGGCTGCTTGAACACTGGCTCGTGTTGCCAGGAAACAGTGGTGGGGTCTCAGTCCCTGGATATCTGAGAATGGCTGAGGTCGGAAGGGACCTCTAGGGATCGTCTAATCCAACCCCGCTGCTCAAACAGGGTCAAAGCTGACAGGACCCGGTCCCGGTGACCTGGGCAGGGGGCTCCAGCCCTGTTTAATACTTGCCTTGTGTCCTTTTTTTTTTTTTTCAATAGAGAGAGGAAAGCAAAATGGTGTTTTCCCCATTAAGGGCAACTTTTGCATTGGCGGTGTGCGGAAAATCTCGCTGTCAAGAACTGAATGTCCAAAAGGAGACAGAGGAGTCCTAAAACTTTATTCGAATAAAGGGAGAGTCCACCGGGCATATCCCTGTGGGGTCTCTCAAATTGCTGGGGGACGCAGCCCCCCTTTTATCCTAATTTCCCGACCGAGGGACGCCCTCTCCTTTTCCCCATTGGCCAAGGTACTCAGAAGTTACAGCCTTCCCGGCCGCCTACACCGAACTCCGGCCTCCCGCCATCTGTTCTCACCTGAGCTCACCAACTCCTTTGTCCCCCTTGCTGAAGAATGTGGGGCAATTGCCCTATTTCCCTTTGTAAAGGCCCCCATCTCCTTGCAGATGGCTCTTTTTGTCCTTCTCGGCTCATGGCTCCACTCAGTCTCCCCTCCCTTTGTCCTGCTCTTCAGCCATACTGTGGAGAAACCCCCTTATTGATGAATACAGAAACTTGAGCATTCCGCTCAATCCCTCCTCTTTTTCTTTTCTTTTTTTTTCCTCCCTCCTTTGGACAATATTTGTTTTTACAAACTAGGTTATTAACTAACAACCTGTGTTCAGTATGTCTAGTATCCATGAGTAGTCTTCATATTCTCCTGGACTCCCACAGACCCAGCAACCCAGAGTTTATTTTCCAGACCCACTCCCCGCCAGCGGTACAGATCTACGGAGAGTTAGCCGGGGCTTTCCAGACAATAAGGCCACCCCTTAGCCACTGGGTCTAACATTTTAGAAAAATAAGCTATTGGTATTCTCATGCCTCCATGTTTTTGCACTAAAATTCCCTTGCCATGGCTCTGTTCTCCTTCTCATGTCCATACCACAACATTGGGGCTGTTTTGGGTTAAACCCCCAGCCAAAATATGCCCCAAATATATGTAATAAACCCTTTTTGGGCCAAGAAATTGAGTAACTTCACAGCAGTTTCCTTCACCACCCTCTCTTGTTCACCTGATAGGGGCAAGTCATACTGCAATAACCTGGCTTCTGGGGGTGGGATATTCAGTATTTTCTGCAAGGCTTGTCCAAATAGGACCGGTGCCTTGGTGTATCCTTGCAGGAGGACTGTCCTTGTCAATTGGTGTTTTATCATTTTCCTGGAACTGTCCACACTTCTGAGTTCACTTCAGCCTAGCTTTATCAGACACTTTGCACAAAGTTACAGTAGTGCTAACTTCTTTATCATCCCCCACAATATCAATTGACATTCCCAATCCAGCCATCAACTCCAACCCCTCAGCAGATTGCCTCTCTCTTTTGTTACATAGATTCCTCTAGATGTTGCCCTTAACCGTATTGACACACATTCTTTCTCGATCACCCTTCTCAGTATCATGAGATACTGGCACAAAAGCGGACAAAGACTAGGATCGTCGTCCGACCCTACAGGGGGCCACCTAAATCCCTCTGGTAACTTATATTCTGGCCAAACAAAACAACAATATTTTATCATTAGTTCCTTAATTATTTCTAGGGGAATGCATAAGTTATCCCAAACCCTCAAAAGTCTTCCCAAGGGACTATATAGGTATAAGTCGAGGTGGTCATACCTTTTTCCCAACACCCTCTTTTGGCTTCCCTTTGCTGCCTTCCCTGGCTGTCCATATCGGGGTCGTCACCCCTTTTGTTCCCCAGTCCCACAGTACTCACCAGTGAGATTTCAATGGTCCTTTCCGTCGGACCTAGCCCTTTCCGTCGGACTTAGCGCTACCGGGAGGTCCTTTCCGTCAGACCTAGCCCTTTCCGTCGGGCTTAGCGCTACCGGGAGGTCCTTTCCTTCAGACCTAGCCCTTTCCGTCGGGCTTAGCGCTACCAGGAGGTCCTTTCCTTCAGACCTAGCCCTTTCCGTCGGGCTTAGCGCTACTCGGAGGTCCTTTCCGTCAGACCTAGCCCTTTCCGTCGGGCTTAGCGCTACCCAGAGGTCCTTTCCGTCAGACCTAGCCCTTTCCGTCGGGCTTAGCGCTACTCGGAGGTCCTTTCCGTCAGACCTAGCCCTTTCCGTCGGGCTTAGCACTACCCGGAGGTCCTTTCCGTCAGACCTAGCCCTTTCTGTCGGGCTTAGCGCTACCGGGAGGTCCTTTCCGTCAGACCTAGCCCTTTCCGTCGGGCTTAGCGCTACTCGGAGGTCCTTTCCGTCAGACCTAGCCCTTTCCGTCGGGCTTAGCACTACCCGGAGGTCCTTTCCGTCAGACCTAGCCCTTTCTGTCGGACCCCTTGAGGACCTCCTCCCGGTCCTACCTGCGGATCCCCCTGATCCGCTTCTCGTCTGTCTCCGGACAGTCTCGGGAACCCAATCAGTCGTCCGGTGCAGGCTGCCGTCGAAGGGAGTCGATCACCAAAAGCTTTGGTGAGGCGCGCCGTCGACTCCAGTCGCCGTCTGCCGTTCCCGGAAGGTGGAAGGATCCCGGACGAGCCCCCAATTGTGCGGAAAATCTCGCTGTCAAGAACTGAATGTCCAAAAGGAGACAGAGGAGTCCTAAAACTTTATTCGAATAAAGGGAGGGTCCACCGGGCATATCCCTGTGGGGTCTCTCAAATTGCTGGGGGACGCAGCCCCCCTTTTATCCTAATTTCCCGACCGAGGGACGCCCTCTCCTTTTCCCCCTTGGCCAAGGTACTCAGAAGTTACAGCCTTCCCGGCCGCCTACACCGAACTCCGGCCTCCTGCCATCTGTTCTCACCTGAGCTCACCAACTCCTTTGTCCCCCTTGCTGAAGAATGTGGGGGAATTGCCCTATTTCCCTCCTTTGTAAAGGCCCCCATCTCCTTGCAGATGGCTCTTTTTGTCCTTCTCGGCTCATGGCTCCACTCAGTCTCCCCTCCCTTTGTCCTGCTCTTCAGCCATACTGTGGAGAAACCCCCTTATTGATGAATACAGAAACTTGAGCATTCTGCTCAGCGGTGTGGAATAGCACTGTTTCTGGGTATGGGGCAGGCCGCATAGTGCTGGCCCATCCCATTTACAACCCGTCTCCGCGGGTGCTCAAGGCCGGAGCTCTCCATTCCGGGAAGCTGCAGCCATCCCATGGCTATTCCAGGAACTGCGAAGGACCCGGGACACCGAGCGCAGGGGCGGCGCCTTTAAGGGGTGGTTCTGGGAGAGCCCCGCCTCCCAGCAAAAAAGGGCAGGGTCGGGGCCCCCCTCAGCCAATCAGGCGCCGGAAAAGCAGGCGGCCCCAATTTGGAGGCGCGCTGCGCTGTGGGAGGTGCGCTGCGCTGTGTCCCTCCGCCGCGAGCCGGAACTAGCGGCCGCAGAGAAAAGAGTCCGCGGGGGGAGGCGGCCGGCGGCGCTCGGCCGGGGCAGGCGGGAGCCGCGCGGGCTGGCGGCGCGGCGGGGAGCGGCGGGGAGCGGCGGGGAGCGGCGGGAGCGGCGGGCAGGAGGCGGCGCGGCTGCGAGTGGAGCGGAGCGGGGCACGGCGCGGCGGAGGGATCCGTGGGGAGGGCCACGGCTGCGGCGGAGAGGAGAGCACCGCACCAGAACTCGCGGTGTTGCCGCGTGCTGTCCTGCGTCATGGCGGTGCTGCCGTCCCGCCGGGCAGTGACGGCAGCGACCAGTTTACCCCGCTGCGCGGTGGCCCTCGCGCCCGGGCCCGCAGCCGCTGCGGATGGCGTCAGGGATGCGGCTGCAGCGGAGGAACCAGAGCCGAGAGCGCAGGAGCAGGGGGTGAGCGCGGCGGGAGGGCGCAGGCGGCTGCAGGAGGGCGGCCCGGAGCGCGGGAAGGGGCCGGCAGCAGCCCCAGGGCAACCCCTCGCCCCCCGCCTCCAGCTGTGGGACCCCTGGGACAGGGCCGCCCGCAAGGGAAACCTGTGACACAGTCCAGGGAAATGTGTAGAGTTACCACCTGGGGTGCTTTTAAAACAAAGCAGTGTTTAGAAATCATCTTTACTTTGTGCTTAATTATGTCAGTCATTTGCATAGCGCAAAATGGTTAATGATATTTTTTTTTTTTAAAGGGGATTGACACGGATCCAGTGAAAATGAGTGCGACTGTGGCTGGCATCAGCGCAATGCAGATAGATAGTGCGGTAAGCGATTTAAGTTGTTGTGTTAGAGGGATTTTTCCAGGGTTTCTGATGGAATCATAGAATCATAGAATCATAGAATGCTTAGGGTTGGAAGGGACCTCTAGAGATCATCTAGTCCAACCCCCCTGCATACGCAGGGACACCTAAAGCACGTGGCACAGGACTGCATCCAAACGGGTTTTGAAGATCTCCAGAGAAGGAGACTCCACAACCTCTCTGGGCAGCCTGTTCCAGTGCTCTGTCACCCTCACTGTTAAGAAATTTTTCCTTAAGTTCCTATGGAATTTTTGATGTTTCAGTTTCCGGCCATTTCCTCTAGTCCTATCAGTGGCCACCACTGAAAAGAGACCATCCCCGTCCTCTGCACTCCCTCCCTTGAGGTATTTATATACACTGATTAGATCCCCTCTCAGCCTTCTTTTCTCCAGGCTGAACAGGCCCAGCTCCCTCAGCCTCTCCTCATAGGGCAGATGTTCCAGGCCCCTGATCATCCTTGTGGCCCTGCGCTGGACTCTCTCCAGCAGCTCCACATCCCTCTTGTACTGTGGAGCCCAGAACTGGACACAGTACTCCAGATGTGGCCTCACCAGGGCTGAGTAGAGGGGCAGGAACCTTTTGTAGGCTGCAGCTTTCTTTAATGTGTGAAATTATTCTGTTGAATTGATCTTTAGGTGCGATTTGATGGGGTGGGTGGTCTTTCCGACCACATTGCAGCCCTAAAAGAGATGGTGCTTTTTCCAATGCTTTACCCAAAAGTCTTTGAGAAACTCCAAATTCAGCCGCCAAGGTAATACAGCTTTACAAAATGCTAATTCCGCTGTTTTGGGGAGGATATTACACTGAGACATCAATATATTTGTTTGTGCTTCAAACATTTGGGCATTTTTTTTTAGTAGTGAAAATATTTTATTTAAAATGTATAAAGTCGTGAGCATGTGCAGGTTCAAAATGTAAGCAAAGGCCTTGGCATGATCAAAGACCTAGTGTATGGTGCTTGAAAAAGGGAGTATATTAGACAACTCTAACTGAAGAACAAACTAGTATTATAAAACTTGGAGCCCCAGAAGTTGTCTCTTGTTTGTCTCCCTTCTGCCGTGGTCCCTTGTGGCGCCTGGGGGCCGTTTTGGACGTGTCCTGCTGGACACTGCACTCTCTCCAGAGCAGAGCGGGGGTCTGAGTTTGTTAATGCCCTTGGTTAATTTTGCTTATTGGCATGTGACATCCCTTAGAAACACAAAACTTCCTCCTGCTCTGACTGTTCTCACAATTTGGCTGTTACTGCAGTTCTGGATATAAAGTGTTTTGGTTCGGAGGAGGGGGTTGATCATCTTAGGGATGGGGCTTCAAATGGGCGTTTTTGATAATTTTGTCCCATGTGAATCTCTCTTTATTACACAGGCTGCTTATTCTACGGCCCCCCAGGGACTGGAAAGACTCTGGTTGCCTGGGCCCTTACCAACGAGTGCAGCCAAGTTGGCAGGAAAATATCCTTTTTCATGAGAAAAGGTGCTGACTGCCTCAGTAAGTGGGCAGGGCAGTCGGAGCGCCAACTTCGTTTGCTCTTTGAGCAGGTAAGGTTGCAGTGTGCTCTGGCAGAGCTGGGGCTGTAATCTTTTGTGATGAAGATTTTTTGGAGGAAGACTTGCCCTTTTTTTACTTTTATTTATTTATTTATTCTGTCCATTTCTAAGACTGAAATGGGAACACTGGTGTTCTCTTTCCCAGTGCCTCTGTACTTTGGATTGAAGAGTTGAAATCTTGGAGATGTGTTGGGGAAGATTTAAAAAAACAAACGAACAAAACCCCCGAAATCCTCAAACCACAATATTTTTCCCCACCAAAACCACAGAGGAGGTTGCACAAGATAATGGCTCAGGTTCCGAGGGAAACAGATGCAGGGGGAGAACACGTCACTCCGTCAGCTCAGCTGTTAGAGATCTCTGTTGCTCTAAAAATCTGCTCCAGTGATGTTGCAACCACAGCGCATTTCACGCGTTTCCTCGTAGGGTAGCACCGTTTTACTTACATCATATTCCTGCATCCCTGTTCTATTCCAGGCCCATAAATTTCGTCCTTCCATCATTTTCTACACATAATGTGCTTTATCTTTGTGGAAAGAAGACCAAAACCTGTTTATATATGAAATATTATCCTGCAAACCTGTACCTCAATTATACTAAATTTCATGTGACTTTAAGCAATAGTTTAAAGGCATTCACTAAGCTTGATATCAGCATAACGTTTAAGTGACCTTCTCTATTTTTGAGAGCCTTAAAATGAGCCCTCTCGCTCATCAGCATCTTAATGAGCAAAAGCTTGTCCTTTCTCAGGTATCATTAGAGAAAATAATGCATAATTTAACAAAATTTACTAACCCAGTGAAGCAAAATAATGTGCTTTTGTTTTTTTTGTTTTTTTTTTTTTTTCTACTAGCTCAGTTGTATCAACACTGCTGGCACCTATGGATGGGTTGGGCAGCAGAGGAGAAGTCGTCGTCATTGGAGCCACCAACAGGCTGGATTGGATAGATCCTGCGCGACGCAGAGCCGGGCGCTTTGAGTGAGAATTCCTTTTTAAACTGCCAGATAAAGAGGTAGGAACTTGTATTCAGTCCTGGTGCTCATCCAGCAAATCCTTCTTGCTGACAAAGCCGTGTCACAACACGGTGTCGTGGAGCAGGTAAGCGGGAATGCAGCCCCGTGCAGCTCACACACAGGAGCAATATCCTGAGAGACCGTCCTGGTGCGGAGGGTGGACACGGTACGAAAGAAGAGGGACAAGCCCTAGGGAACTCCATTGTCCCAAATAAAAATGAGTAGGTTTAAAAGTACTGTTTCTAAGCAATGAAAGAATGGGTATATAACAACCCAAAGTATTAAAAAAAGGAAAATTCCATGTGAAGCTGATTTTTTTTTTTTTCTGTCTTTTGCTAGTTAGCCAGAATATCTTGACTATTGTTAGGTTTTTGTTTGTTTGTTTTAATTAGCACTTCTGGGGAAAAGGATAAAGTGGAGTATGACTGGAAGCAAGTAAAAATGCACCAAGCATTTATTTATTTAATGAAACAGTGTATTTTCCATAAGCATTTGCCTCCTGTTTCCATCCAGTTTCTGGATCGGTGCTACTAGCTTGAATCACAGTTGCTCTTTGTAGCAATTGCAGCAATTGGAACCAGTGCTAGGACTATTTTGCTTGAATGAACTGACAGAAGAGCAAACTAGTGAGTCTGTTGTCATGATATCTTGCTACATTTGAGATAAGTTTTCTTTGAGGAAAACCTTTTCTTTGCAGTTTTCTAATGTTTCTTTCCCCAAATCAATAGGTCTCCTACTTGTCAAAACTTAACTTTTATAGAAGCTTTACTTGCCTTTTGGCCTTAGGTCTGCAGAAAGAGTTTAATGGAACAAACAGAAATATTAAGCTTTGAAAAGCTTACACTTTAACAGATTAAGGCAAGTGATTATTTTAAACTTGTAGGAATTTTAATGTGAGGGGTTCTGCCTCTGCCTTTTGACTCAAGACAAACTATAATGCAAGCACTTTGTTTCTAGGCTAGAAAAGAGATTTTCAAGCTTCACACACGAAACTGGACCCCTAAACCATGTGACACGTTCCTTGATGAGCTGGCTGAAAAAGCTGCTGGTAAGTTCAAAAATGAAGCGAGTTCCTGCATGTGACTGAGTCTGCAGGAGTTAGAGCTCGTGGCGCACGGCAGGGGGGAACCAGGCTCTTGCACCTCGCTGCACAACTAGCCAGGGAGCCAGCTGCGTGTCCTCAAAGCCATCGGAGTGAGACACTTCCATCCACTTACTGCTTTACTTTCTGTCTCTCCAAACAGCAAGTGGCTTTTGGGGCAACTTCCTCGGGAGAAAAGTTTTGCTTAGAAGGTTCAGGAGAAAAGTCTGGCTGGTTCGTAAGCGTGCAGGGTGGCTAACAAAACCTCTGTACTGCAGCAACACTTTTCACATTTCCTATTAGACTGTTTTAACCTGCATGCAAAGTCTTCGCGTGTTGCACTTTGGCACCTTGACCTTTCTGTGTTGCCACAGCCTGACATAATGCTCCGTTTGATGTTCTGTTTTATTAGGATACTGTGGTGCTGATATCAAGTCCGCATGTGCTGAAGCTGCCCTCCGTGCTTTGCGACGCCGCTACCCTCAGATACACAGAAGCCCTGAGAAACTGCAGCTAGATGTCTCTTCAATTAAAATAACAGCAAAAGATTTTTTCATGGCTATGGAAAGAATTGTACCAGTTTCACAGAGGTCTGCGGCTTTGCCCGGACAAACATTATCACCCATTTTTAAACCACTGCTTAATAAGACTTATCAGAGAACTTTACAAGTCCTGCAGAGAGTATTTCCCCACGCAGAACTTGTCCTAAAGAAGGACCAGCAGCAAGGCAGGACCATAACATGTACAGCTGGTTAAAACTACTTGTTGTTTTAGCTATCATCATTTCACCTCATAGGAATTGAAGCATTTGTGGATCACACTGTGCGATGTGTGAGATCACATGCATCACATTTCCTGGCAACATCCTGCTGGCTTTTCTACCTGGAGAGTTGCTAGGTTCATTTTTATTGGTAGAGCAGGCAGAAAGCCACAACAAATGCAAGCAGAGATGCTAGGTGATCCATAATTGCTTCCCCTCTCTGTTCTCCGCTTCTACCTTCTCCTCCCTGAGTGATCCTGGAGGATCTTTGTGCAGAAGATGTGTTGATCTACATACCCTGGCTTAGGAGTCTTGAGACAAAGGCCAGTTGGTGGCCATCACATTCACTTAATTCCCATACTTTTACTGTGGGACACAGATTCCAGACACACATGGCCTGGTGGGTTGTGTGGGTGTCTAGCAAGTGCAGTTGTTGTTGCTGATAATCACATTTCTTTGTTCTTAGGGCAAAAAAAGGGACTTTTTGCCAATAAAGAAATAAAACTTTTGCAAAACATAAGACTTAGGTGAGCTTTGTAGAGCCTTGTGCAATCTCTTTAGACCTGTGGTAGGATCAAGTCTTCAAAAATCGCATTTAGTGTGAGCCCATCCAAGGGAGAAAGAGAAGATAAGTGGCTTTTGGGGCTGCTTTGGAAGCTGTATTAGAGTGAGACATGCAGACTATCCAGGCAAGTTAAAAAAAACCCTTCTTGTCTTCCAGATGATATGAACGCTACTTTACAAAGCCATTTCATCTGGAGTGATGAGGAGTCACTTTCAGCCTTTGAAGATGAGGAGACTTTTCCTGAAAAGACTTGTCGAAAGAAGAAAAACTTCCTTGACTTCAAGAGGTAAATGCCTGTCCCCTTTTAGGTTCAGAATCTTCAGCTTGCTGTGTCTTTGGAAAGAGATTATGCTGCTTGTGTCTTCTCTCAAGAGAAACTTGAAACATAGCAAATTAACATTGATGTCTTTATTCATCACTATGTGCTTTAAACTTGCTATTTTCTAATTTTGTTCCAGAAATGCTTCTCACCAGGCAACGTGTCACAGGCCAAGGCTCTTGCTCTCTGGAGAGCCAGACCGTGGGCAAAGCTCCCACTTGGCGCCCGCAGTCATACACGCCCTGGAAAAGTTTCCAGTTTATACCCTGGACCTGCCAGTTCTGTTTGCTAGTGCCTCATCACCAGAGGAAATAGGTGCACAGGTATTTTTTTTTTCCTTCTTTCTTTAATCTCATGAGATTCACTGTCTGTCTGTAAACTGCTCAAGTGAGGTAAGTGAAATTGTTAATGGAGGTGGTCTGCTTTTACTGTACTTTGCTACTATATTATAACATTTTGACCTTTGATGAGAGACGGACACGTAAGCACAGATGTTCTATCGAGTCGTGCGGCTCTTTAGAAGTTAACTTACATGTAAGCAGTCTTGCAATCAGGCAGCAATCTGGATCTCTGTCTGTGTAGCTCTCAATTTTTGAGTCAAATCAGAAATTTTACTCTACTATTAATAAGTTTTGCATGGTGAGGTTTTTTTTTTGTTTGTTTGTTTGTTTATTGGTATGTTGCCTTTACGCACTTCTATTTTATTAGGCCAGTTTGATGCGTAGTTATTTATGAGCAGCCTGTGCTCCCTGGTTCATTGCTCTCACCACAGCTTTCATTTTACTAGTTTATCCGAGAAGCTCAGAGGACAGCACCAAGTATAATTTATATTCCACGGATCAATGCGTGATGGGAAACGACTGGCATTACATTGGAAACTACCTTTACAACGTTCCTAGAGAACATTCCAGCATTTGCTCCGGATTTGGTGCTTGCAGCAGCAAGCGTATCGTACATGGATCTCCAAGATGAGGTATTTCTGTCAACACTTTTCCCAATTCTTCTATTCAGTTTCATTTTATGAATCCTTTAAGTATACGAATACTGTCCTCCCTCAAGCAAATGGATCCTTTTATTACGAGGGCACCCTTCTGAATCCTGTAGATTTGCTTAGACACAAAGCAGCGCTGAGAACGTTTGTCTCAGTTGTTTTGTGAGTCAAGGGACTCGCTTCCATTTCAGCAGGAGACCTCAAAGGTGGGGGATGTCATCACTCTGTCAGTGCATCGTGTGCTCGTCCATTCCCTGAGCTTAAATTCTAGAGCTTTTCCTCAAAGAAGATATTTTATTTGCCATCCTGACCTAAAGAAATCTAGCCTTTGATCACCAGGAAGATAACATCATTATTATTATTATTATTTTTCAGATCATTATTAAGCTTAACTTAAAAAATCCTCTTTTTGGCATAGTGATCTTGTCCCTGTAATGTCTTTCCTTCTCATGCTGTAGATACAAGAGTTGTTTATTGAATATTATGGAGAAGTTTTCAATATCCCGTTGCCTACTAAAGAAGAGAGAAGCAACTTTTTTGAGGACTTAATTTTAAGTCAAGCTGCTAAACCTCCTGCATCTAGAAAGAAAGCAGGTGAGCCTATTCTATAGATAAAAATTTGCTAACTGTATGTTAACAGCCTTACAGTATTTGTTTTGGTAGTGGGTTTCCTATCAGTAACTCTGTGTGTGCTCCTATTTGGGTGCTGTGGATGGAATAAACTTTTCTGGTTCCCTTCAGCTCGGCAGGCCCTGGAAGTGCTGCCGGTGGCGCCGCCGCCTGAACCTCGGGAACCACCACGGGGAGAAACGCAAGGGGCAGAGGAGCAGGAGGAGGAGTCCCTTGGTGCACTTAGCGTTTTCTTAAGGGATGTTACTCTCAGGCTTGTTACTGACGGACGTTTCAAGGCCTTCACAAACCCTGTTGATGCAGATGAGGTAAACTGCTCTGGGTCTGTAATACTGTACTGTCTGGGTGTAGTTTTAACTGCCCGGTGTTGGTGTGCTCTAGCGAAAGGCTTATCTTTAGCACTGCACTAAAAGGATTTCTTTTTGAGGAGCAAAAAGTGTTTTGTATTTTATTTTGCTGACTCCCTGAGGCTCTTCAATGTCCTTTTTTTGAGTAGTCACTGAAAGCCCTGGTTTCCTCCTAGAAAGTCAGAGCAGCTACTACCAGAGTTTGCCTGGGGAAAGACTTTGATATGCAGGTATGCTACAACTCTGAAATAGACAGTCAGATTTCTTTGGGGCTGTTGGAATAAAGCCTAAAGGTATTGCTACGTGTTTGTTGGCTGTCAGTGGTTCCTCTGGGAACAGGAGAAGAGCAGATGTTTGAAAAAAAATTCAAGATTCCGCCTGCCATTTTTTCTCTGGCTCCCCAGTGCAGGATCAGCCATAAATGACATGTGGTTTCATCTTCCCCCAAAACTTCCAAGTCCCTCTTTTTCTCATTTAATTTACTGACTGTGCCCCCATCTTAACAGACTTATACTTCAGAGTTAGTTGCAATTTTAATACAGCTGTGTATCAGCAAGGGCCCTGTTCCTCTGGGCATCCCTTGTCTTTCCCTTCCAGGCTCTTGACATGTGAATAGTCTAAATAAACAGAGGTCTCCTCACCTAAACTAGCCTTGAGGCTCCTCTCACGCTCCCAGTAAGGACATAATTAGCTCTGCTCCAGGTATCTCCTCCTAAGGGAGATGCCTAGAGCAGCTGCTTCCAAAGGGCAATTCCGGCAGCGGATTTCCTGCTGCCCAGAGCAGAGCCTGGCTCGGGTGGCTCAATCCAGTGTATTTACTGTGATGTTCTGAAGCTGAAGGAAGCCAATCCTGCTCTGCATGTCTGTTCCCTTCGCTGTCCCACACACACTCCCCAGCTTCCTGCTGCTTTTCTTCTCCCTTCCAGTGTGTCTCTTCAAAGCCCTTTGAAAGAGCCCTTCCTTTTTCAAGCAGCTAACTGGTTAATTCCACTATCTGCTCATAATGTCACAAATATTCAGGGTTTTTAAGAAGTCATTATTTGAATTTATTAAAATAAAGTGGGTAGATACTGTGTAAGTCTAATAAAACCTCTGAACCCATCTATTTAATTTGTGGGTACCTGATTATATCACAGTTATTAAACAGCCAATGGACCTTTCAACAATTCTCTCTAAAATTGACTTGCACCAATATATAACTGCAGGAGATTTTCTGGAAGATCTTGATCTAATCTGTAGCAGTGCCTTAGAATACAAGCCAGATAGAGAAGCTGGAGGTGAGGATAGCTCTTTATCCCTCATTTAGACAACATTTAAAATGCATAGATTGAGAAGAGTTGTCTCTTTACAATGGCCTTGGGATTAGCTCACTTGAAACATCCACAGAGAGCATTTCTTGCCACTTTAAAAATTGATGTAGTGTTAAATTATTTAGAGATGAAATTACGTGCAGTCGGTGCTAATGAAGATGTAGTGCCTCTGCCTTGATTATTAACTTTTATGTTCTTCTGCCAAAACTATTCACTGAAATAGCTTGCAAAACCTCTTTGGGAAAAGAGTTCATCTTTTCCATATGATCCAAATCAAGGATTTCACTTAGCTAGTGGCAAACACTCAGTTCTGACTGTCAACTTTCAGATCGTCTCCTTAGAGACAAAGCTTGTGCTCTGAGAGATGCTGCCCATGCCATAGTGAAGGAGGAAATGGATAAAGACTTGGAACAACTTTGTGAAGAAATTAGAGAGTCTCGTGAGAAAAGAGGTATGTATTCCAACCCTCGGGATTTGAAGACTTGCCTCAGTATTTGTAAGTAGAAACGTGAGACCAACTGTTTTGCTGTCCGTTCTTCATTGCAAGGCTGCAGCTCTTCACAGGATGTGCCATCTCACTACGAGGTGATGCCACAGCAGCCCTCTGTTTCTGGATGTAATAAACAAGATAACAAGTGTAACGAAAGAATAGAGATGCCAGTGATGCCTGGAGCCTGCCCTACACCACTGCCTAATGGCAATTGTTTTTTCTTTTTAGATTTTTTTTTTCTTTTTTTCTCCCCACCAACAGGCTTTCTGGGTGATATTGCTAATGCCATTGATATCCTTCTTGTGACAAGGTTTTTGCCAGTGGAAACTTTGCCAAGGATTTCACCCGTCTGTTTTGTGCAATATTCTGTAAATAGAAAGAAGGGTGGGTTTTTTTGTTTTCCTTTGTGGAAGGCATAAGGACAAAAACAGTTTTAAACAGGTTATCTGAATCATAAAACTGTACTGAGAATTTTCTTTATCCTTCAGTTACTTTCTTGAAATGGTCTCTTTTTAACTCTTCCCAGCATTCACTCAGCTTTTGATCTTTACTGGTTTTATAAGAGATTTGAAGAAGAGCTTTTCTCCAAAGGCTTTTTTGCTATTCATCTCTATTAGTTCATGTAATGAGACAGTAAGCAACTTTACCCAATAGGCAGACAATAGGACTGCAAAGCAAGGCTAAAGTAGGAATTTTCTGGGCTTAAAAGTTTCAAATCTAGTTTAAAGTCTTGAATAAATTTAAAAATCTAACAGCAAATGGACCACATGAACTTGCAACCTTTTCTTTAGACCTACATGTGCAGTGAGATTTGTCAGTACTTTCAATTCTTTGGT
Source organism: Tinamus guttatus (assembly GCF_059628265.1). Taxonomy (NCBI): domain Eukaryota; kingdom Metazoa; phylum Chordata; class Aves; order Tinamiformes; family Tinamidae; genus Tinamus; species Tinamus guttatus. The sequence goes on along the minus strand of NW_028288816.1, from coordinate 850,367 downwards.
TGTTTTGCTTGACATACGAGGAAGATAAGAAGAGCAGATTTTAAAGGAGGAGCTGCTTTGCTTATATTTTGGGTTGTTTTTTTCTAATATCTTATTGCAGTTCCGTCCAAAAGAAAACGCAAAAGGAACAATTGCACTTCCAGTGGTGAAACAAATAGGAGAAAGATTTTGCAGTGGAGTAAAGTGAATAGAAGTGGAGAAGACCAAGAGGAAGTAGACAGTGAGGGAGAAGAGTTCCTGGAAAACGGTGTTTCCAGCATGCACCAGACTGAAGGTGAGTTCATAGGAGGTTCTTGTGTGGAAGAAAGCCACAATAGTCTTCCACGACGACAGACAAATGTCTATGAAAATAAACATGAGACAGAAAACAAGAGATTTTTCCTCTGCGACTAAATCTGGCTCTGAAAAGAAAAGAGCCCAGTTTTCACCCAATTCAGGGCTAAGAAATTGAAATGAGACTTTGGATTCCCAAAATACAGCAAGTTTCCACGAGGATGATTCAGAAGGTGAGCGAAAGGTCCACCAGACCAGTTAGCTCAATTTTGTTGTTGAGGGGTTTACATTAGCCTCCTTTAATTTCATTCTATTATTTTTTTATAAATCACTGCACTGTGTTGCTTCCATTAAGATTCTGTTCCTCTCATTATGCCACCAAAGTCATTTTTCTTAAGCTGCTGCTCTTCTGATTCTGAAATCAGTTTTGTAATTCTGTCTCCTCGCAAACCAACAATCATTTGCTTTCTTTTATGGCACGTGCATCTTTCTGATAAGGAGCAGCTTGGGATAAGGAGCTGTAACTCGGCCTGTGTAGACTTAGTCACCATGTGGCAGAGATGACTCACATCCTAATGCTCGCTTCAAATGGGAGATGGGTTTTCTTAACATTCAAGTTCCTTAAGTAGGCACTGCTGTAATGGCAACTTTTGACTATTGCTTTTTTCTCCTCTCAACCCTGGGCTTTTCACTCCCACTGCTTTTTGATCTTGGTTCCTATTTTTTATGGAGGAGAAAGTAGAAGGCAAGTATTTCTCAGTGAGCAAATAACAGGGAACTGTAGGGAAAGATTGGATGCCACTTGTGGGATAGCTGATGGATAGCCTGTTCCGGAAAAAGAGAAATCATGACTTAAGAAAATGTTTTCATCCCAGAAACTTACATGCGTCATGAGAGTCTGGCTGGACGTCATGAGAGTCCGGTGGGAATTCCTGAGGAGCCGGATCCCCCCGTTGTGGTGGATTACAGCAAGCTTGGGGTATGTCTGTTTTCAGTTTTCTTTAGAACAAGGTAGGGAACTTTCTCCCCTCACTGCTGTGAGGGAAGCGGAGCTTGATGGGCAGTTGTGGGCAGTATTCCACTTGCCTGGTTGCTGTGTGTGGGTCCACTCCGACAGCCTCACTCCACGCACAGCTCCTGGACAGTGTTGACAGTCAGTTGTGCTGTGATGGGACTGTTTAGATGCTGAAGCCTTCAAGAGCTTTTGCAGAAGGTCTCGTGCTATTTTCAACTCGTGTTGTCTTCATTTTTTTTTCAGCATCTGCTGGATTCTCTCACTAAGAGGACAAGGACCTTCAACATCTTTTACCTAGAAAAAAATATACGCTGTCCTCTGCCAGTGCATTTACAAGCACCGGAACGATTATGACAAAACTAAACTCAATATGGTAAATTTTATGTATGTTTTCTAATGGTTATATATAGTATTGTGTCATGGTTACACAGTCTGCATGCCCTCTGGATATCATGCTTATTTCATATTCATTGCTTTAGTGCTTAGCTGTCATGTTATAAGACTTACTTATTTCCATCTGGAAGACATTTCATAGGATCATAGAATCATAGAATGCTCAGGGTTGGAAGGGACCTCTAGAGATCATCTAGTCCAACCCCCCTGCATACGCAGGGTCACCTAGAGCACGTGGCACAGGACTGCATCCAAGCGGGTTTTGAAGATCTCCAGAGAAGGAGACTCCACAACCTCTCTGGGCAGCCTGTTCCAGTGCTCTGTCACCCTCACTGTTAAGAAATTTTTCCTTAAGTTCCTATGGAATTTTTGTTTCAGTTTCCGGCCATTTCCTCTAGTCCTATCAGTGGCCACCACTGAAAAGAGACCATCACCGTCCTCTGCACTCCCTCCCTTGAGGTACTTCTAGACACTGCTCAGGTCCCCTCTCAGCCTTCTCTTCTCCAGGCTGAACAGGCCCAGCTCCCTCAGCCTCTCCTCATAGGGCAGATGTTCCAGGCCCCTGATCATCCTTGTGGCCCTGCGCTGGACTCTCTCCAGCAGCTCCACATCCCTCTTGTCCTGTGGAGCCCAGAACTGGACACAGTACTCCAGATGCGGCCTCTCCAGGGCTGAGTAGAGGGGCAGGATCACCTCCCTCGACCTGCTGGAGACGCTCTTCTTAATGCACCCCAGGATCCCCCTGGCCTTCTTGGCCACGAGGGCACACTGCTGCCTCATGGTCAACTTATCATCCACCATGACACCCAGGTCTTTCTCCGCAGAGCTGCTCTCCAGAAGGTCAGTCCCCAGCCTGTACTGGTGTCTGGGGTTATTCCTCCCCAGGTGCAGGACCTTGCACTTGGCCTTGTTGAATTGCATGAGGTTTTTCACCACCCAATTTTCCAGTCTGTTCAGGTCCCTCTGGATGGCAGCGCAACCCTCTGGGGTATCGGCTACTTCTCCCAGTTTCGTGTCATCAGCAAACTTGCTGAGGGAGCACTCCGTGCCTTCATCCAGGTCATTGATGAATAAATTGAACAGGACTGGACCAAGGACTGACCCCTGGGGGACCCCGCTAGCCACAGGCCTCCAACTAGACTGCACCGCTGATCACGACTCTCTGGGCCCTGCCATCCAGCCAGTTCCTAATCCATCTCACTGTCCACTCATCTATCCCACACTTCCGGAGCTTGCCCAGGAGGATGTTGTGAGGGACGGTGTCAAAAGCCTTGGTGAAGTTGAGATAGATGACATCCACCGCTCTCCCCTCGTCTATCCAGCTGGTCATTTCATCATAGAAGGCTATGAGGTTAGAACATCTCCATTTTTTAGTTTTCCTGTTTCTGAATCGACAATCACAGTAAGAGTATCTCAGGATGGTAAGGTATTTCTTTCTCTTGTAAGAGATCATTCCCTCCTTAAGTAAGATCATTCCCTCCATTAAGTAAGCTGAAAGTCTTCTGTTTCCACAAAGTTAAGATTTTGTGCTTTCCAGTTAGAACACTGCTAATATTATTGTTTTGGATACCCATATCCAATGTTGTTCTATTCTGAACAGAAACTATCAAATGGACCGATCTATGAGCTCTGCTCATAGAACTGTCATCTCAACAGCAAGTTTTGATAGATGGAACTGGTTATTTTAGAGAGCAGAAGGTATGGGGGAACAACAGTCTGGATTTATTATCTCCTGAAGTCAGTGAATAAGGTGAATGCAAAACTCCTATTCACCAAACCTCACAAATCTACAACCAGAGGATGTCTTGGAAACCAATAGGAGATAAGTACAGATATTTGGAAAGAAGTTGTAAATTTCTGCAGTTAATTGCAACAGATGGGTCTGGAAGCAGATATTATCACTAGGTTCAAAAGATATGAGAAAAATGAATGCACACCAGGTTTCAAAAACAAATGGAGAAAACAAGTCATGCTCTCTAACCAATCAATGACTGTGGCCATGAGGGTGTACGAAGGAATGGACCCAGAACATGGCCAGACTGGCATACACTCTCTACAAATCACCATTTTGCAACTGTTGGGAAGAAAATATTAGGATAAATGGACCATTGAGCTGACTCCTGGACAGCTTTGGTATCCCGGCTCTCTGGGAAGACAGGCACCTATTGTGTCATTGAACAAAAACCACCTAAGATTTGTCTCTTTACCCTGGGAAGATCCAAGCCAGCCACAGCTAATATAAATCTCACATAGAATATTTGAAGGTTCTGCCTAAGCTTTTTTATAATGTCAAAACAATGTGAGGAAGTGAGCTGTCCCTCTCTTCCTGTTAAAATCAAGTAGAATGTGAGATATTTCAATAATGCACCAATCACAGAGCAAGTAGAAAATACCTAAGTAGAAAAAAAAATGAGGAGATTGGTTCTCTATTCTGATTTTTACAACATTCAGGTAGGAACAGATTGATTCAAAAATCTCTACTCACTTTATAGTCTTTCAAGGAGTGTTTTTAGACACACTTGTGTCTTTCCTTCTACTATACTGCAGTCAAAGTATCCAATTTAGTCTGGAAAGTCTGATTGTAACAGACATCGCTTTTAGTGTTGCAATTCCTGAGTTGAATGCCTAAAGTATAAGACCATGTGCTTAGAATACATAAACTACATTATGTGGTAGCTCATGTGTTTTAGGTGTTTTCAAAGTAATATAGCCTCTTTTTAATATCCATGTTTCATTAGGGAAATAGAGATTCACATAATTTTACAGTATTTGTAGAAATTGTCATTATCAGAAGATACCTTGGCATTATCAGAAGACAATGTGATTCATGTGTTTGAACCTCCAAAATATGTATGACTGACATCAGTGAAGATAATTATTTAAATAGATATAAAATTTAAGATTTTTAATGTTATTTATTGTAAGTCTTAGCATCCCAATTTAACCATATAAAATTTAAATGGAAATTCTGCGTGATGTCAAGGATACTGTTGTAGAATTGCTATTCTTTGTGCATTCCAACTGATCAGAGATCTGGACAATTATTTTTATTACCAGAGGACTGGCAAATTTTACAGAACAGCTTAATAAAGTGTTCTTTATTATTTGGGTAATTGTTAACCACACTATAACATTAACTCTGTATGAAAAGATATGCCAAAGCAATTATAACATATTTGGTTGTCAGAAAAAGTATACTCTAGCATATTCTGCAGATTTGTGGTTTTTAAAAGGAAACCCTTAAAATTGGTTAAAATTTTGAGGTTCTAACTTGTACTATGAAATAAAAAATTATCTTCAAAGAAAAAAGATGAGAGGCAGAAATGGTTACTACCAGAAAATATTTTTATGACAAATATTTGATATCTCCCATAATACTAAATTAAATTGTAAGTCGTATACAGTACAGATTAGCAATTACAATTAATTTCTACAAAGGCAGCACAATTGTAAAATTGATGTTAAGATATTTTTATAAAATGTAGGTACTCATAGCATATTCAATTTTGCATAACATTGCAATAAGACTTATCTTTCAATGAAATGACATAGGCTAATAAATTAAATGAAAATAGTAATTGAGAAATTGACTGAGGAAATTAACTTAGGTTATTGTTATAAATGAGTCAATGTTAAATTTTACAATATCATTATGTAAAATATCTGATGGAAAGAAAATGTGAACTTGAATAAATAGAATTAAGCAACAGCACTCAGTTAAGGATATGTTTTATCATCTGCGATACAAATATCCTGAGAAAAAGTATGCTTTTCAGTAATATTATATTTTTCAGTGTGGCCTCTTACAACTAGATCTTTTGTTAATTAAAGACACATTTAGTTGTTTAGTAGTAGTAGTAGTACTTTATTTTGCATTTTTTACATAGCTAAAATTAATCAAGGAAATATCAGTTCCCTCAGAACTTCTAAACATGAAGTTGAAAGAACAGGTGCTATGTAGAGTTTTCACAGATTAAGATTACATTAGCAATGAGCTTCATGAGCTAATTTGTGAGTTGTTGTTCTCTCTGGTAATTATCTCAACATCTGCATACCTTTAGACATCTTTGAATTCATACTCCCTACCACTTATGCTAATAGATCGTGTCTGATTTTCCTTTGATTTAGTGAGCCATACAATAATAAAACTTACATTTCATTTCTCTTCAAAATCAAGCTGTTGACTTGTCAACATAAATATTTGTTGTGCTTCTTTCTACTTTTATTTTTCTTTTAACAACATTGTCTTTATTGCTTTTTTATCATGTCATAACATTTCCATGATTACTGCTCAATGCTGACTGATTTCTTTTACTCCACTTGATTATATCAGCAGGTACAACATTACTGCCTTCATTGTTCTCTTTGTTGTGGTTTACCTTTAAATGTCTCCTCATCTCACATCTTTTTATTTAGATGTTGAAGATGGCTAGGAATATCCACTAACTGCTATCAAGACAAACAACAACAACAACAAAAAGAGTTATTCATTCTTTTTCTGCTGGCCATTCTATTTCAGTTGGCCAAAATATCGAGTTACTAAAGTTTCATATCCAGAGATACTGGGAGTCATCAAAAAATGCAAGGAGAAATAAAAAGGATCATAACTAAAATTGGAGGGATTCTTTTATCTTTTTTTTTCTCCTTCTTTTGCAGTGTGAGATCAGAGCAGGCACACTGTAGGAGACATTGTAAGGGACACTATTGAACAAGCCAAAGTACAGACTTTGAGGAACAGCAGTAGGTGTTAACTGTATAGATCAGCTACTGAAAAATTATTTTTATCAGTTTTATAAGGAATGCATAGTTAAAAATTAGATATATTCCTTTCTATGTTATTTTATTTTTCTTTTAGTCTGAGTATTCTCTGTTGGCACTATGGAAAATGTTTATGTACCAAGTAGAGCATTTTAAGATAAAGGCAGCAAACTTGCAAACAAGGACATATCTGAAGGATGGAGGAAAAAAATTATGAGACTGAAGATGGAGTCAGGAGGCAATAACAAAAGACACAATGACTGATATTTCATTTACTGATTGAAAGGGGTAAAAATTAATGCTTGAAATTGAGATGTTTTTATTTAATTGCTTTTGCTTCAGTGTTTTTCTATTTGGTTATTGGTTGTTATGACATATTAAAATTAGGAACCCTACACAAAATCATTCTTTTTAATATTATATATATTTCTTTGCAATTTTACAAGTTTATATATCCATGGGTAAATCTGCAGGAAAATAACTAGCCAGAGGAAGTAGGTAGATCTACTATATACATACATCTACTACATACATATGATTAGCAAGGGCTCATTATTTCTATCTTCCGTGCAGGTAGCCCTACAAACAGAGAAGGAAAAGAAAATATACATGTAAACATGAAAATAATGTTGAAAATCCATCTCTCTATGCATATGACTCTATGTATGACATTTTTACCAAGGTTGTCTAGGATCTTTTGTACAAAACAATCTGCACATGATTATGGTTCACCCAAATAGTCCTATCTTCCTGATATGCCAATCTGTTAGAATGGAGGAATCATTTGATGGAAAATACTGGCTTCCCTAAGCACTAACACAATTAAAATCTCCTCGCCCCACCTCTTTTTTCTTTTCTTTTTTTTTTTTTTCTTTTTTTTTTTTTTGGAATAAGCAATTTCTGGTAATAGCAATGCAAAATAACTTTTGAGCTTAAAACGAAGCTTAAAATGAGATCGCTCTTCACTCAGGAAATCGGAGTTGTTTTTTTAAAAAAGTAACTGTTTCAAAGCTTAGCTAGATAGACGGAATTTGGGTCTGGGTTGTGGCACTTTGTTAGATTTGCTCACCAGAATAAACTTGCCTGGCTGATGTCTGAAGGGGGAATCTGTTTGAAATGCCACCTATGAATATATGCCTACCTGAAAGATAGTTGTCTAAGTCCCAGCTCTGTACTGGTGGTCAATCTAGTACAACTTATTTGCAATGGGATATCTGAAATATGCTTTTGGATGTCAAATATACAAAACAACACAGGTTAAACTTGGGTGATGGATTTATAGGTACCTAATTAGCATAGATAAGCACCATTTATAGGTGGCATCTCAAATAATTTGCACCTCTAAAAGTGTGTACAGCTGAAACTTTCTTTATATATCATAGTCACTTATCCATCTATAATAAGCGGAGGGAGAAAAATATCTGCAAGACAGTGATTCAGTACCTTAATCAAGGTATATTTCCTGGAATGAGAGAAAAAAAAAATCTTCCAGAGATAGCTATTTCTAGCCTTTCATAGTAGGGCTAATAAGCTACATAGCTAGTTTAAATGCCAAAAATGATGTGAGGTGATCCTACCTTTGGTGATACTGTGTTCTTTTGTTTTCCAATGTCATTTACTAGTAATTATTGCAATAATTCAAATTAAAATACATTTTTTCAAGGCCACACAGTGATTTGTCTCTGTAAGATGACTGAACCTATACCTTGAATTATGCTGTTTGTTCCATTGCTGGCCTATTAATTAGTGACATTCTTGGAAAAGACAAGTAACAGGTACCCTTTAGGAAACACTCATCAGGCACCTATGGAGAAAAATGTCTTGAGCATTTAATATTTAACATAGCTTTTTCTCTCTAATTAATTTACAAGGGAGATTGAGAAGATTATGGCTGATGTTTCTCTGTACATCCAGTTTACAGTTTCCTTTGACTTTGTTCAATTATATCAATTAATCAAATGATAGATACTCCAGTCCCTTAATCATCTTTGTGGCCCTACACTGGACCCTCTCTAGAAGTTCCAAGTCCCTCTTGTACTGAGAAGCCCAGAACTGCACATGGCCTCACCAGAGCTGAGTAGAGGGGCAGCCTGAGTAGAGGGGCAGTAGAGGGGCAGCTGAGTAGAGGGCAGACCCAAGGAAGGGTCACCTTCCTTGACATGGAGGCAACACTCCTCCTGATGCAGGCCAAGATCCCACTGGACTTCTTGTCCACAAAGGGACGTTGATGGCTCATGGTTAATTTGTTGTCAACCAGGACTCCAAAATCCCTCTCCACAGAGTTACTTTCCAGCAGGTCTAATTAATTAGGTCCCTAACCTAAATTGAGCCTGAGGTTATTTATGACAAGATGCAGGACCCTGCACTTGTCCTTGGTGAACCTCATAAGATTCCTCTCTGCTCAAATCCAATCTGTTTGGGTCCCTCCGAATGGCCGCATAGCCCTCTGGAGTTATGGCCACCAAATATCTAAGAACAACTATCTTCTGCTCCTAAATTTAAGTATGTGGAACTGAATCTCATTTAGGATGTCAGAAATAATTTGTGTGTGTATAAAGTTCCACATATTTACATTTTATTAATAAGATTGTTGTGATGAACTTTCTATACATATGGAAACCAGCATATGTCACACATTAAATTTGATTCACTTGGACAAATCACAGTGGTTTCAGGAACATACTGAATTTGTGCATAAATCAACATCGGAAAAGTTTGTTAGTGCAATGACTTAATGAAACAGCCTACTTGCAAAATCTCAAAGAAAATCTCCAAGTTGTTCTTTAGCACACTAAGTCAAATTTTGGAGTAGAAAAATCGGTATCAAGGGAAAGTCAGATATCCGCCAACCACAATTTTATACAGATATCTTTTTGCAGTGTTCTCTAACTTCTTAGTATTGCATTTGTAATCTCTAATTCACATGTTTTCTGTTTATTGATTTTGATGGATTTTTCTATTAAAGGATAAAAAAACAGAATACATAATTTTATCTTGTGTAATTTAAATGACAGATAATTTATTTAGATCTGCAAAATTCATAACCACACATTAAAATTCTGGCCTTTAAAACAGCAACATGAGCAGCAACACAGTAATATAATAATGGACAAGAGCAATGAGAAGGAATATAGTAATATGTGACTGAACATGAATGTTTGCATTAATAAGTTAAAATGTGAATTTATAGCACAGCATGGGCATAGGTAAAATTAATCTCTCACACTTTATACATATGAAAGGTTATCTAGAGGATGAATCATCTCAGTCTGAGACAGGCTAGACAAATCATGCTTTGGAGGTGCCTTTCTTCTGAAAGAAACTTAGGGTTAATAACTCAGAATTAGACATCTAGCTTTTGACTGTAGTCAGCTTCTATTTAGCACAGCTTCTAGTTAGCACTTTTATTTATTTATTTATTTTCTGCTTCTCATTTCCAAGGCAACCTTGCTGTTTCCAATTTTTAGACAGGCTTTGGGACAGAGCTGTCTAATGGGGCCTGCCTCAATTTTTCTGCTATCCATAACTTCTCCAGCCTTTTCATTTCCTAAAATAAACTTTTATCCTGGAACTATGACTGAAAATTTCAGCTAAAATTTTCCACCATGATTTATGCTTTAAGCAGATATCACATCCTGAAAATTTTAGCCTGTTTGGTTTGAATAAATGCTTTGAAGTGATAAACAGCTGACAATGAGGTGCTATAACAGCAAGTGATGGATAACCCTAAGTTAAATTAATATCACTAGCTTTTCCAGTAGTGCATACACAGAACTACATTTTTATGGTTTTTTTTCCCTTTCATTTAATGCGCATTAATGTAAAACTCCTTACTTATCAATAGGAAAACAAAGTATATAGTTAAGAATTTTATTTTCAAGCATTTTACTTAAAAATAAACAGTGCTTTTTCTAAGTTGCTTTTTTTTTCATTAGAATGCATAATTATTGTCCCTGATTCAAACTTAACTTTTTTTTTTTTTTTTTTTTGGTGGCAGAAACTGTCATTCAATGCTAAAAATTGATAACCAAACAATCATTGTCGTCACAACTGTGCTGTATTTATCCTCACAAGCTTTTCACAATTCTACAATTCCTACCTATAATGGTCAGGATCTAAATTTCGGTATTTGTATTTGTGCTTCTTTCTGTGTAAATCCAATTTAAATGTAAAAAGTTACCAGCAATTAAAATTTTGTCTGATTCGGTGTTACATCTTTAGCATAGTATTTTGTATAGAAAATATTTTTGAAAGACGAAGTGTTTTAGAATCCTAAGTTCTAAATTCTTTTATTTTAGGCTGGAAAGATAACTAAGGAATGTCTTTTGCTTTCTTATTAATTAAGAGTTTCATCACAATTACTATCTTGATGCTTGCTTTCTCTTGCAAAGCACTTTTTAGTACACCTGTGAGAGTATTCAAATACCACAGACAACACAGTCCAGCTGCCATCATTCCAAGAAGAGAGGAGAAATGTTTCATCAAGAGAAATGTGGGAAGAAAAAAAAAAGAAAAAAAAAAGAAGAAATTCTTAGATATCTAGAAATTTTCAGCTGTGCAGGTTTGTGTAAGCAGTGCACACATAAGCAGTACTTTACATGTGAAAAACTTAATGACTCTTCCAGATTCTAATATATTAAGCCACTCTTCTACTTATGAAATGAAGTTTTGCCTTATTTTATAATTGAATAGAGAGAATTAAAGAAATTGCATAAACTATTTAGGAAGTACATGATTCTGAAATCAAATCACTTTTCAAATTCCCAGTATTCATCAGAAAGACATCAGAAGAGGTCTACTATAGGTACTACTGTAAAGCATCAAATTTATGTCACAATAAATAAGCTGAATGTACACACTAAAGTATTCAAATAATGATCTTTCCTTAATATTTACTATAAGAAGTAGATAAGCTGAATTCACACCTGGGAATACTGATTATTCATTTTATTGCCACAGCAAAAGTGTATATACTGTGATTAGTATATACACAAAAACATATATATATACATGATCGATTTGTTTGCAAACTACCTTCATTTTCATTCAAACTCAGATGTTCAATTTCTTAAATTAAACCCATCAACTTTTGTGATTTTTATTGATTTAAGCCCAGGTGTCACTAAAGAATAAATGTCACTAAAAGGGAAACGAACAACTCTAGAAGTGGGCAAAATAGACAATTGTTCAACAAGACCATCAGATGGGGACTAATGGCCAAACCTACTTTGTCTGTGACAGAGCTTTGGAAAGCTGGGAGCATTGTTGCAGTTAGGAGCAACGGGGAAGGTTCTGGGATGGGATATTACTGAGAAGGCAGGAGATGGAGAGAGAAACAGTAGGAGCAGAAAACTTAACGTTTCTGAGATCTATGCCATTTTTTACCGCTATTTTCTGATTCCTCAATTTCTGAACCCTATATAAAGCCCAGCTCTAGCCTTTCTTCCCTGGGATGTCAATATATGGGGTATTTTTCTCTTATGTGTCTGAGATGCCTTGTGTTTGGCTTTTTGGTAGAACTTGTCTCCTGCAAAGATGGAATTGTCTTATGGACAATGGCCTCAAAAATACACTAGGATGGTAGAAATACACAGGTACAGATGATGAAAAATATAAAGACTACTACTTCCTGGAAATGTGTTTTGAGGAATTGAAGCATAGCTTCCTGGGAAAGTCAGTGATCAAAACAGAGCAATAAGGAGACCTAAGGAGCTACTGGTGATTTGTGCTGCTCAGAAGACACATTTCAAAAATTCTAAATTAGTAGTAACTTTTTGCTCATCTGAGCATAAATAATTACAATGAGTGGCAACATAACAGATATGAGTGAAACAGATATGAATTGAAAAGTTAATAGGATATTATTTACATGTTGGTCTTTAATAGGAACAAAAAAAGACCTCAGGTTGTTTCTCTCATTATTTACTAAGAGAGAGTTCCAACTCTCCAATTCAACTTTAACAACTGTTTGGGATTTTGTATGGTCATGTTATTAATGACTGTTAAATCTCAAATAGATGCACTGGTATTATTGTATGGTTGTAATGATATTTTCTTAAATAAAAAAAAAACATTTCGGCTTCTACATTATATTATAAATAAATATCTCTCACACAGGTAAATTGAGGAGCATTTCCCAGGTCCTGGGAGGATGTTTATATGTGTTTGCTGTTTTTCTTCCTAACACTAAAATTTGAAGAAGAAGAAAAATGCAGAAATAAGGTGCTAATTTTAATTTATACCACTTATTTGTTAAACTGCTTTGCAAAACTGATAGACAAGGAAGTGATGGTGGATGACATTTCCACTACAGTTAAGAGCTTTCGTGCTGCCAGAGCAATTTAACAGGTCTTTCATGCAAAAGGGAATTGTGCCACTGAATATACTCCACATAAAGAATTACTATTTTTGCATACTGGAGGGCAAGAATACATTTATGACTAGGATAGGTGGAATGATGATACTTCACAACAAGAAAAACATGGTGCTTGAAAAGATGTTCGTATTATGTTTAATAAACTTTGCATTAATGTTTGATTAATTCATTTTAAATCCTCAAATGAAGAAACTACTCAAGTGAACTTTATTTAAAAACACTTTATTCATGAACAATCTGAAAGTGCAGCTGTGCAGCAATAAAATCATTCCTGAGGAGTTTTATTATTAGTTATAATTAATCTGAAATATGCACCTAAAATACAGATTTGAAAAACCAAAATCTCATACAATGAAGTTTGTTTCTAGGGTGCACATGTGTATGTACATAGTCTTCATGGGTACTTTAGAAAGAACAGCTGTCTCTGATCTATTACCTCTGCGTATGCAGGATTGAGCTGCAGTAAGAAAATGAAAATTAGCCTAAAATTATCATGAAAAGACTGATGCCTAAGACAAGATTTGAGTTATAAGATTATTTTTCATTGTCATTAAATGGACAAATGAAAATACATAAACAACAAGGATGAGAGATGAGAAAAAATGTGGCACCCCCACTGATAGCATGTCTTTCAGATTCTCTATCTTGAGATACAGACTGAATTTGGGAAGATGTTAGCCAAGCCCAGTTCAATAAATTTGAAAAGACTTTTTACAGCAAAAAAGGATTTTGAAAAGTTTTGAAAAGCCCAAAGAAATTGAACAAACAGGTTTCTTAATAGACAATTTTCAGTGCAATTCAAAATGAAATGTGAAAATGCCAAAGCTTTCAAGCATTATAGACAGCAAGAACTTGAAAACAGAATTTTCATGTTTATGATTTTTTTTTTCTTAAAACATAGCCTCTGTTTCTGGAGTGTTAGTGCTTTTTTAAATCATGACCTTGTTCCTCCAGAGTGCATTTAGTATTCAGTTATAGCAAATGATATTCTGTCTACACAGAAAACAGCAGGAAATGCTAATTCTAATGAGAAGTGTGCATTCAATGTCTTAAATGTTGTCAGGCAAACCAGACCTGAACTCTACAGTGAACCATGTTGATTTTTATTCCCGCTCTGATGCTATAGGCAGTGCACGGTGAGGTGTTATACAATATATATGAGTGTGTGTGTTGCTTCTCATTTCTTTAAAGAATATATAAATTTACACTATCTTCCTGTTTCTATGAGGAAGTTTTCCCTCAACTTTCATTTTAGACTTGTCCAAACTTTTATCCTCAGATCTGTACAAATCCTTTTTCTGGCTATCTGCATCTTGAATTTTGTATAGGAAGAACTAGAAATTTTGGTGGATAGACCTTATGCATAAAAGAGAAGTGAAGGGCAGTCTGAGATTGTGAATTAAATGTGTTTTATGGCTGGCCCTGAGAATAAGATCAGAAATAGTTTGTATTTTCGGTGAGGATTTTTCAGTCAGAGTAATTGAGTTGTGCATACTCCAGATGGTAATGGAAGCCAGTTTTTGTATCATTTCTTCACGAAGTAACATTTAGGTACCTAAAGTTACCATATGGCCATTGACGGTTCAAATGTCAGATGTTATGACAATCCCACTAGAATAGTTTCGGAAAGTTTATGGTCATACCTGGGAAAACCAGAAATCAGAGTAGCTAAATGGGAGCAAAATTAAACTTAGTAATTGAAAACTATCATGAGCCTAGAATTATGTTTCTTAGGGTCGGTCTTAGGCAAGCATAGATTTTAATGCTTAAAGATCTCGATGGCCAAAATGCCATTTTCTGGGTTGAAAATTCTGACATAATGTTTCTGTTCTAATAAAGGAGAGAGACGAAAGGTCATTATTCTCATCTATTTTCCTCATCTGTATCCAGGCCCCTACCTCCCAATTTTCTCACACCTCTCCAGGGTTATTATGGATGCCAGTACCTTTTGACATATCTTCCATCTCACTTTAAATTACTGCTCCTTGTTTCCTCATTTCACTAGTCAGGCTTTTAGCTATTTCAATATCCAGAGAGAGGTCTTTACTTCTCAGGTGAAATTTCACTCCCCGCCCCCATCCTAAATACACTGATCCATCCTTTGTAGGAAGGAAACAAAATAAGTACTCAAGCTCCTAAAAACTTAGGAATATTTAGAAGTAAAAATTGGGAGTATGTTAGGACTCTTAATAAGATTTAGGAATATAAATTCTTAACTGTTTACAAGCCACTACTTTCAATTTACAGTATTAATTCAAATTAATACTTTCTACAAAATGAGTGCAAATTCCATTCCTAGAAAAAATGATTGTCAGATGAGAGTGTTTATTCTACACACAAACTTGCCCTTTGAGGGTGTTTACAATTGTATATATAGATGTGCATATACCTAAACATTTATCATATCTATGTGCTTCATGGATTCTGTTGTATATATTCACATTTTAAAGAAATATTTATCAAAAATAAAGCTTTGCTGTTGTACTTTTTGTACCACAGTTATTGAATTGTGATGGGATGTGATCTGAATGCCCTGACGCATCACTCAGTGCTGAACCTGAATATAAAACAGATGTAGTGTAGCTCCCAAGATAGAAAAGAGGAGAGGTCCCAGCAGGGCTTCTCCTGCCCTCTCTCAGACAGGTCTTTCCCTGCAGCCTCATCCGGGCTCACCGCCAAAGCAGCATTGGACTTGGTCACTGTAGATGAAACCCCAGGGTGGGAGGAGAGGCTGCAGAGCCCCTCAGTGCACTCAGCATCTGACTTACAGCAGCAGCTTTCAGCTCTTCTATTTGTTTATTTTACAGTGCTAAAATAATATTAGACATATGGATAAATTTCTTTTTTCGTCTTTTCTGACACAGTGAAATACAAGCTGATGATGAGACACTTCCATATGGGATAAACTTCTAAAAAGAATATTTTACTACTAGCTCTACTTAGTTTAAATTTTTGTTCATGCCACACTACACAAGAATAATTTCAGTTATATCATTACAAAAATGATAACACAAATCATACTTTTTATATTTGTATATTAAATGCTATAATCTTATATATGTTTTATATTTATGTCCATACTTACATGCATAGTATCATCACATTTATGCATAATAACAATATCATATTGTTTCATGCTTCGAATTAAAAAATATATATTTTAATTTATCTGTTTTTATTTTCTTTGTTGTCTTTTAATTTATTTTTTGTTTCTTATTTAATATATGTATATTTTAATTACCAGTACAATGGCTGACTTTTTTCATGATTAATGTAAGAGAGTGCTCCGGTGAACAGAGTATTAGATTCAGTCCATCATGCATGGACATGATCGATACTCAGACCTTGCCCTGACAGACAGTCACTATTTTGACACCCTATGCCTCTGGAGACTCAAAGGGGGAGACACACTGCGAGGTGTACTTATCTCAAAGTTTAGGTAAACCCATTGAAGGTAATCTTTACAGTTTGTCTCTGGTTTGTCTGTTGAAACTAAAAGTCATTCAAAGCCTTAGACTAAGTTCAGGACATAAAATATACAATGATGTCTTGGAATTTCAGAAGAGCGAGTGTTAGGGAAGCACTGATTAGTTAGACTGACAGCTGAAATAATTGTTCTAAGGTTTAAATATGGAGCAAAAAAAGAATCATTTAATGTCAAATGAAAAACAATCAAACAAAAAGATCTATACTAAGGTGTAGAAAGTACTAAGTCTTAGGTGAAAGAACAGCCTCCAGCTTCAAGTTATCATCATTAGATTTAACAGAAGTAATATACACTTTAACAGGCAAAGAATGAACATAAAAAAAAAAAAGGTAAGAAAAAAGGTAAGAAAAGACAAATCAAGGAAAGGAAAATGATTTATTAGCAGAAGAACTGTATTTTGAAGATTAAAAGGGTCATGAAATAGCCAAAAATCGGGCAAACCTTGATGTTACAAGGAAAATACAGATAAATAAGGATTCTTCTTAAAGAATCTAAAAGGTAAATAAGTAGAGAAGAAGGTGAATAAGCAGAGAAGTGGGCTACTGTACAAAATGAAGTAGATATATACTACAGATAATGTTGGTGTATATTACTGAAATAGTGGATATTTCATATTTTAAATCTAATCACAATGTATTTAAGTGCACAGATAGCTTTTCTCAAGCAAGTATGACTTAAGTAACAAAAAATGACATATTCATGGTGAACAAAAAAGGAAAAACAGTGAATCTGAGGTCTTCATCCAGAATACTGAAAGAAGAGGCATATTAAATTTCAAGTCTATTAGTAGGATTTTAAGTGAATTGTCAATTCAGGGTGAGCACAGTATTTATATTTAGAAAAAAAGTAGTTGGTCAAACAGCTCAGTAGTTTGAGTGACTAATCTAAAAAATATTCACAGATTTTGAAGAGAAGCCTGGTCAAGCACAGAGTTGTAGTAACACTATACGGATTTTTATTGAAAGAGTTGTTATCAGAGTTGTTGCAAACCTGTCAAATGTTTAACTATACAAGGTTTGATGCATGAAGTAAAAGTGCCTTGGTAGAATTTGTATCATATGGGCATAATTAAATGTCTGAGAAGACTTTGCGCATTTCTGATCTACATTAAAAAAAAAAAAAAAAAGTGGAACAAATACAGATCAGTAAAGCTAGAGAAGTGGAGAGTGTATTATTTTGAAAGGTGATTAATCCTTGCAAAACAAAGATTGGGAGGGAATAGGGAATATGATTCTGCTTTACCAACATATCTGGGGGAATGTGAATATATTAGGAAGAGATGAGAAAAATGTAAGCGAAGAACTAATATTTATAAAGATCAATTGAAATGTATTGGTCACAGACAAATTTAGAAGATTTTCCTGCCCTGCTCACCTCAGGTAGTCTTTATGCACATTTCGTAGTCTGCTACAGCTACTTTCCCCAGTAGTTCTTTTTCTTTTCATCCTCTAAGATTGCTGTATTCCCACAACTGTCCTCCTTCTAATATTCTGCCTTCCTGTAATTTTGTGCAATTTCTACTAGGAGGAAGTTATGGTAATCTTTAGGAATTGTTTTACTGGAATTATTTTTAGTCAGTATTTTTTAAAGTGTGCTAAGTAAATGCACGAAATATGCAAAGCTAAATCAAAATAAAGCTAGATTTGTGTCCCTAGCTTCTACTTTAGCTATATGTTTGGATAAAAAAATGGGGTATTAACATCTTTACTATTTTTCTAATTTCATTTCTGTTCTACTGTACTTTCGTGACGTGCTATGAAGTAAAGGTTACCATCCTATTTGAACTACCTCTCTTCTTAAAATAGATTAATTCCTTATTGATAGGGAATCTCTAAGGCAAATGCTGCAAGCTCTGCAAAGATTACAGAATATAAAGCAATATAGGTTGGAAGGAACCTGTGGAGTTCATGCAATCCAAGGCCTTGTGCAAAGCAGAGTTAATATCCAAGCTCAAGTAGGCTGCTCAAAGACATGTCTGGTCAATTCTCATAGAGTTTTGTTGTTGTTGTTGCCATTATATAGAATCATAGAATACTTAAGGTTGGAAGGGACCTCTAGAGGTCATCTAGTCCAACCCCCCTGCACACGCAGGGTCACCTAGAGCATGTGGCACAGGACTGCATCCAAGCGAGTTTTGAAGATCTCCAGAGAAGGAGACTCCACAACCTCTCTGGGCAGCCTGTTCCAGTGCTCTGTCACCCTCACTGTTAAGAATTTTTTCCTTAAGTTCATGTGGAACTTTTGGTGCTTCAGTTTGTGGCCATTACCTCTAGTTCTGTCGGTGGCCACCGCTGAAAAGAGGCCAGCACCATCCTCCTCACTGCCTCCCCTTCTCCAGCCTGAATAGGCCCAGCTCCCTCAGCCTCTCCTCATAGGGCAGATGTTCCAGGGCCCTGATCATCCTTGTAGCCCTGCGCTGGACTCTCTCCAGCAGTTCCACATGCGTCTTGTACTGTGGGCCCCAGAACTGGACACAAAACTGCAGATGCGGCCTCCCCAGGGCTGAGTAGAGGGGCAGGATCACCTCCCTCGACCTGCTGGAGACGCTCTGCTTAATGCACCCCAGGATCCCATTGGCCTTCTTGGCCACGAGGGCACGCTACTGCCTCATGGTCAACTTGTGGTCCACCATGACACTCAGGTCTTTCTCTGCAGAGCTGGACTCCCCTGGGCCTTGTGCAGGCAGCTCTTCTCCTTGGCTCATGGTGCCCCTGCCCCCTGGGTATGTGGTAGCTTGTTCTCAGAGCCACTTGCTGGGCCACTTGTGGCTGAGGGTGGGATCCTCTTCCCCTCCCTCTTGGGAGTTTGTTGGGCCAAGAGACTTCCCACAAAGCCAATGGGCACAGGTGCAATTGTCATCTGTGTGGAAAGCCCTCCGCTTTTCCCAGCAATCCCAGAGACCCTGATGACCCACATTTCTTCAGGCTGCCACCGAGTCCTGCAGGATGCAGTCCAAGTTCCCACACGTTCGGGAGGTGGCAGGGCAGTGCTGCCCCAAGCCCCGACACCAGCCCCAGCCCTCCTCTCGTGCCTTCCCCCTTTCAACTCTGTTCCTCAAGAAAGGGGCACCTGGCATCCCTCCCCACGGCCCTGGATCCTTCCCGCCCTGCTCTCCTGCTCTGGGTCTGACCCACCTCCTCAGCAGCGCCTGGGGATGCTGCTGGGCCCTGCATCCCACTGTTTGGCTCTGGTGAGGCCGCACCTCCAATACTGTGTTCAGTTTTGGGCCCCTCGCTGCGAGAAAGACATGCAGGCCCTGGAGCATGTCCAAAGACGGGCAGCAAAAGTGGTGAAGGGGCTGGAGCACAGACCTTACGAGGAGCGGCTGAGGGAGCTAAGCTTATTTAGTCTGGAGAAGGGGAGACCTTATCGCTCTGTACAAGTACCTGAAAGGAGGTTGTAGCGAGGTAGGGATCGATCTCTTCTCCAGAATAACTGCGGGTCGCACAAGAGCAGCTGGCCTCAAGTTGCCCCAGGGGAGGTTCAGGTTGGATATTAGGAAACAAATCTACATGGAAAGCGTGGCCAGGCAGTGGAAGAGGCTGCCCAGGGTAGCGGTGGAGCCGCAGTCCCTGCCAGTGTTCAAGAAACGTGTAGATGAGGCACTCTGGGACATGGTATAGCAGGCACAGTGGTGGTGGGTTTAGGGTTGGCCTCGATGATCTTGGAGGTGTTTTCCGACCGTAACGATTCTACGATTCTAGGGAAAATATTGCAGAATTAAATTCTCCAGTAGATTTTCTGGCAATAATCACAGTGTTAAAAACAAATGGGGAATCTAAGAAGCTAGCAAAGGACAGGCTACAGGTTCTGTGGAAGTACTGCTTGAAACAAACTGGGACCTAACAGAAGCTCTAGCATGGCAGAGGCTTGTTTGGGGTGAGGTACAGCTGCCGCTTCCAGGAAGGCTGGTGTGTACAGACTCTGCTCCTCCACCATTCCCTAGGCAGCACAACCTGCCCTCCTAGCACCTGCAAAGAGGAGTAAGGGAGTGTGGAGCAGAGTGAAGACACCACAGCCAAGCTGTTGGACTCCCTGCGGAGGTGGTGACCTAAGGGTGCAGTGTAGCTGATAAGCCACACAGTAGCTGTCGAAGGGGAAATAAACGATAAGGTGTCAGGCGCTGGGCCAGGAAATGGTGGCAGATCACTCGCTTTGGATGAACTTTGCTTGAACTTTACTCATTATAAGCTCATCATAATGCTAGCGCACACCGCCAGCCCCAAAAGGGACCCGCCTCCAAGGTACGACCACCTCTGACTGAGCATGCGCTCTAGATTTCCTTTTAATGAAAAGCGAGAGACTTTTATACCAATCAATCAGAAAAGCAAGTGTGACTGGAATCACTGAAGCTCCACCTGAATGGAAAAAGAGTACAAAAGGTGAGGTAAGGAGGGGAGAAGTGGGGGGAGACTCCATTGCAGCTACAGGGATTGGTCAGCGGGCTGAACTTCTTTCCTCCTCTCGGGTCGAGATGCCGCCTGAGGAGGCTCCTCGAGCTTGAGAGCCCTCTCCCATCTTTTGGGGCCAGTGATTGTTGCGCATTGGTACATCAAAGCTAGCTAAGAACCCCATGCTGTAGTAGAGAATTTCCTCTGGTGACATCCAAAACCTGCTTTGTAAACGTTGCATTCGAATAAAGCCTACTATTTGTGAACTCAACTAATTGTTTTGAGGGCAGTCAGACCTCTAGTCAACAGACTATCTGCTACTGCCAGAGGTGGGCCTAGAGCTACCACGGCATCTGGCATCCCTATTAAGAGACGAGTCCAGCAACCTCCAGCCCCTCTAAGCTCTGAGGATCGTCTGGAACTCAAGCGCCTTTATCTCTCACCATAGTTACCCCCCGCTTCAAACCGCAGTTGTTTCCTCCTGGGAAAAATAACATGGAGGCTTCTGAAAAGGTCTTTTTCAACCATAACAATTTTATGGTGCGATGCAGCACAGTCTCGTGCCTCTCTGTTGTTCTCCCTCCGTGCGCTCAGCCGTGATGTTAGCGGAGCTGCCTGGCACGTGCCTCCTGGCCCCGTCGCTCCCGTCGCCCCGTAAGACAGCTGCAGGTAAAAGCGCTGCGCAGGGCCCGCAGCACCCTTGTGAAGAAGGAAGGCCGCTGCCTGGGAACCACTTGGTCTGTGAGGGCGGTGATGGCTGTGAGGGAAGAGAGGCGAGGGTCAGGAGCTGTGCGAGCGCAAGGCGAATGCCCGCAGCACCCCCACCACCAAGGGCTTTCCTGAGCCGTCGTGACTTGGTGCTGCCGAGCCCAACGGCCCTTGCTGGGCTAGCCCCGGCCTTGTGCCCACAGCAGGGCTCTCAACTCTCATCCGTACCTGCGTCATCCTCCGGCGTGTCTCTGGAGGGGGAGGATGTTGCCTCCACTTGGTGCTCAGAGGGAAGCTGCGGAGGGAGAGCAAAAGAGCCCAGGTGAGCGCCCTCAGCTCACCAAGCTCTGGGGCCTCGTGCCATGCACACGGCGTGGGGAGGCCGCCCATGGCTGCAAGTGCCAAGGGAAGGTCCTGCGGCCGGTGGGCCGACGGGCCGATGCTTGCAACGGGGCCGTAACAGCAGGGCAGGGCCGGAGGCCGTAAAGGGCTGGGGGGCAAAAGATGCCAGAGGAAGTGGGCTGGGGGGGTGAGTGTGGGAGATGGCTGCTGCTGTACCTTGCCCCTTCCCTCCGGACTTTGCATGCATCCCCTAGGCTTGATGGCAATGCAGGGCACAGAGGAGGTGTCAGTCCGGGTGGCTTAGGCAGGCTGAACAGGAGAGCAGCAGGCTTCTCCCCACCATGCGGAGCCCAGCGGGACCTCACCTGCCCCCTCCCTTTGATGGCCAGGGCTGGCCACCTGCTCCTTGCTCACCTGGTGTTGAGGGCCTCCGGCCGAGGGCAAAGCTGCTGCCTTTGCTTCTGGGCAGGCTGACGTGGGCAGAGGCGAGCTGCTCCCCTCTTGCTGAGAGCCGCCAGCCGAGGACCAATCTTCTTCCTCGTCCCCTGAGGCCACTGCGCGGGGGAGCCATGCGCCCTGCGAGGGGCCGGCTGCCTCTCCTTCGGCGTCGCTGTCCTTGCCGTCGAGGGAGCAGGGCACCTCGTTGTTGTGGCGCGTGTGGGCTGCGGAGAAGAGGCTCTGCAAGCTCGGCCGGACCCAGACGCTACGCACAGAGAAGGACTCCTCCAGCCGCTGCTGTTCTGGCAGGTCTTCACCTGCAGGATCCTGCAGCTCTGCTGGCTCCTCTCTCAACTGGCCTTGCTCTCCCTGCAGCTCTGCCATGACCGCGGGCCCAGCTGCTTCCTGCTGCTCCTCCATGGAAGACGCCTGCTGTGAGCCCATTGGTGGTGTTGGTGGTGCTGGCCCTGGCCTTCCGCACCTGCCCAGGAAAACTGGCACGCTTCCTGCCACGAGCACGGGTAGCAGGTCCTTGCTGAGGCGCCGGGGCTGTAGTCTTGGCCTGTGGCGCACTCGGGTCCTGCGTTCTGCTTGTCGTGGGTGCTGAACGGAGCGCACAGCCCGGAAGGCCCTGGGGTACGGCCACAGTGCGCTCCCGCGAAGCCGCAAATGCCCACGGTGGCGCCGCAGGGCTCTCCCGGCCATCTCCACCTCCACGCCTTCGTCGGGGCCTCCATCGACGAGCAAGTGAGCAGCTTCCTCCAGAGAGGCCTCGGCCTCGGGCCTGGGGTTGTGTGGAGCTGGGCCTGGGCTCTCAGCGCTCCCGGGGCTGTCCACGTCATGGAGGTCTCGCCCAAGCGCAGCAAAGCCATCCAGGGAAGGTGCTGAGGAGGCGCTTTGGTCCATCTCCACGCGGGGCCAGTTGTCACTGTCTTCTGCAGAGTCACTTGAGGCTGAGTCCTGGCTCTGCACGCTCTTGTGAGGGGCCTGCGTCAGTGCTGGGAGGACGGCGTATCTTGACCAGGGCTTACGACGCTCCACGTCCCCTGGGCCGCCTCGGCTTGTCCCTTCCGCAGCGCTCTGGGCTCCCGAGAGAGAGCAGCGTTCTGAAGGCTGCCGGCTGACGGGTGGGAGAACGATCCGGCTGCCGTGCCCTTGCAATGGCCGTGGTGTTGCCAGGGATGAGACGGAAATGCTCGACCTGGCCTCTGGCACCATGGGGAAATCCTCTTCCCTTGCCCCGGTGAAAGCAGAAGCATCCTGCTTGGGCAGCTGAAGGGAAGCGCCGGACAGGATTTCCCTCTGGAGGTCTTCTTCCAGGATCTTCTCTGCAGGGCCTTCTGGTGCGGTGGCCCTGCCTGAGGCAGAGCATCCTGAGGATGCTGGCAGAGCAGGCAGCTTCAGGTGACTTGTAGACGCTGCCGTTTGCCCCCTGCCTGTTCGAGGGGGCACATCTGCCTGGGCTGCTGCCTCTCTGGGGAGAGGTGGCAAAGATGGTCCAAGCGGCAGCTCTGCTCTTAGAGCACTCCTGCGCGGCAGGGCCTCCCCACGCTCCACCCTGGCCGTCTGCAATGGAAGCCAGGGAGAAAGGCCAAGTTAGCGCGGTGCTTTCTCCCCCGCGCTCTTTCCTTCCTTCCCAGCTGGCAAAGCTTCCTGCTGGGAGCCCCAAGGGTAGCACGCGCGCCCGCGGGTGGCTGCCCCCCTGCTCCCAGACGCTGGCTGTCAAGGGAGCTGCTCACTGCCAGGCAGGGCACGGGAAAGGTAGTGCCCGCGGATTCAAGAGGCTTTCCCAGGGTCTCCGTTCAGCTGCGTACCTGTGTGCTGCCGTCTTCCGAGTCCTGCGATGGGCGGGCAAGCGGAGGCAGCCTGTCCCTCTGCAGGGACAAAGCTGAGCTCTGGCTCCGCTGCATGGCTGCGGGGGGCTCCTGGCGGCCCACCTGTGGGGAGAAGCAGGTGTGTGACGGAAGCCCCGTTTCAGAGCGGAGCGCCTGTCTGAACATCTGCCCAGAGCTGCTCCGTCCCTCTCCGTGCAGAGCTTCAGGGGCTGCGTGGGCCTTGGGACCTCCACCCAGTGAGCTCTGCCCCAGGGAAGGTCCCCAGGGGGAAACACCCCTTTGCAGAAGGGCTCAGGGCTGCCTGTGTCGCAGCAGCTCCCCTTCCCCGCTGTCCTTGTGCTCTGCGTGCGGGGGCCCTGCCTGCTCTGCTGCCTCCTCTCCCTGCAGCCCCATGGCTCACCTCGCTGCGCTCCCGCCTGCTCTGGTGCCCACTTGCGGTCCGGGAACCGAGGTTCTCCTCCCGCTCCATGGGGAAATCCAAAAGCGCTGCCGGACACCAAGCACACCGGCAACCAGAGGAGTTCCTGTCTCCTGTCGGAGCCGCTCTCCTCTCAGTGGGGACCCCGGCACGTTGGCCCTTATATGTCACCACAAGGATGCCTTGTCACACTGGCTCTGTGGGCGTGATGCCACCCCCATCACAGAGCCCTGGCGGTCGCTGTGGGGACGCACCTGGCCTTGTATGGGTAGGGGACTTTCCCAAGGGGACTGCCCGTTGCTTCTGCGTCTTTGCTTTGAGGCCAGGAGGAGGTTTCCTCTCTCCAGCTCGGGACTCACAGAATCATAGAATGCTCAAGGTTGGAAGGGACCTCTAGAGGTCATCTAGTCCAATCCCGCCGCACACGCAGGGTCACCTAGAGCACGTGGCACAGGACTGCATCCAAATGGGTTTTGAAGATCTCCAGAGAAGGAGACTCCACAACCTCTCTGGGCAGCCTGTTCCAGTGCTCTGTCACCCTCACTGTTAAGAATTTTTTCCTTAAGTTCATGTGGAACTTTTGGTGCTTCAGTTTGTGGCCATTACCTCTAGTTCTGTCGGTGGCCACCACTGAAAAGAGGCCAGCACCACCCTCCTCACTGCCTCCCCTTCTCCAGCCTGAATAGGCCCAGCTCCCTCAGCCTCTCCTCATAGGGCAGATGTTCCAGGGCCCTGATCATCCTTGTAGCCCTGCGCTGGACTCTCTCCAGCAGTTCCACATGCGTCTTGTACTGTGGGCCCCAGAGCTGGACACAATACTCCAGATGCGGCCTCCCCAGGGCTGAGTAGAGGGGCAGGATCACCTCCCTCCAGCTGCTGGAGACGCTCTTCTTAATGCACCCCAGGATGCCATTGGCCTTCTTGGCCACGAGGGCACGCTACTGCCTCATGGTCAACTTGTGGTCCACCATGACACTCAGGTCTTTCTCTGCAGAGCTGGACTCCCCTGGGCCTTGTGCAGGCAGCTCTTCTCCTTGGCTCACGATGCCCCTGCCCCCTGCGTATGTGGTAGCTTGTCCTGAGAGCCATTTGCTGGGCCACTTGTGGCTGAGGGTGGGATCCTCTTCCCCTCCCTCTTGGGAGTTTGTTGGGCCAAGAGACTTCCCACAAAGCCAATGGGCACAGGTGCAATTGTCATCTGTGTGGAAAGCCTATCTATAAGCCACACATCTATTGTGTTCAGTTTTGGGCCCCTCGCTGCGAGAAAGACATGCAGGCCCTGGAGCGTGCCTGGACTTCCCGTTCTAGTGAATGGAGAGAAATAAGTGCTCTTAACAGACTTTTAATTTCAGGTGTATTTCCTAATGACAAGCTAAGGGCCTGCAGGAACCGCCTCCAAAATTTTCAGCACTGCAGGGGAACACAATGAGCCCAGGGCATCTCCAGCAGCGCCAGCCTCTCTACGTGATCAAATGGAATCGATCCCCTAATGCAAATTATAGTCATAACTGAGAACATTCCCAAAGAATAACAAAGATTGCCTTTTCCAAAACATCCGTCAGTCTTTAACATTATGAAATACATTCTCATTCTCCTAATTTGGCAGCACCATGTTCGTGCACTACTTTCACCATGGCCATGAAGTAAGGCAAGAAGCAGAGCCCGAGGCAAAGTTCTTAGGATGTTCTTTGGTAAGGGCACCTCTGCTCTTTTCTGGCCTATCATCTCTCTCTTAAGTAGCACAGTGCATGAAACCCTGCTGAGGAACTGAAGAACAGCGAGCCTGCTTTGGTGCCTCCAGGAGAAGGACTGTCTTCTGCCACAAACTGTCCTCCATCCCACTTCTACCCAAAGAGCAACCCACAGCAGTTATCGTGGAGCTGAGGCTCACCCTCATCTCAGCCTGTGCTCAGACCTTTTGCTCTTTCATCCCACAGGCCTTTGATCCTGTCTTGCCAAAAGCCAAACCCTCAAACCAAGCCGCAACCCCAGGCAATCCCACAGGTCTGCCCAGGGCACACACTTACCAGGGCAGGGAGAGAGAAGTGACCTCTCCAGTTGCCCCTTTCAGACATTTCTCAGGCTTCACCTTGTTGGTGAAGGTTGACTGAAGCCAAGCAGGGCTGCACTTGCTAGAATCCCAGTCCCATTCAGCCATGAGCCCACATTTTCCTTCTTCATTCTTTTACTCCCACTGAAGCAGGAGCAAGGAGATTTGGCTTTCCTCAAACCATCCTTACTTTGCTGGACAATGTTTCTGACTTCCTCCTTTGTGGCCTCTCTCTTCTTCCCCTTTCCACATGCTCCCTTATTGACTTGAAGACCACATTCCAGTTCCCTGTTTAGTCAAGCTGGGCTCCAGCGATGTTTCCTAATTTTACCAACTGTTTGTATGGAGCATTCTTCTTCTTAACAGATGCTTACTTAATGGCTGCCTTTCCTGAGGTCCTCCACCCTTCAGAGCTGCTTTCTTTGGTTCATCCTATTGAAGAGCTCCATGTATCCAAGCTATCCACTCAACATAGCATTTCCTCAAGAATTCCATGCTGTCATTGAAGGAATGTAGCCATTCAGATGATCTCACCACATCTCTCTTATTCTAATTATGGGGCACACCTGTTGCACGTCACTCTTTGAAAGTGATTTCATAGCTGTTTTAGGTAACAGTGGTGTTTTGGCTGTTCTGTGTTTAATAAGCATATTTCTACACAAATATCTAAATTCATCTTTCTCCTCGATAGGCACAAACCCACTTGGTCTGAATTAGCGCGCTTCTGTCAATCTGCCCCACACGGGGTCAGAACTGGCCTCCCTAGTAGTAAAACAGGATTGTCTCCTGTGTGCCTGATGACTGGGCTCTTCTTCCAAAGCTGGACATAAGAAAAGGATCAGGGAATAGTCCTCAAAAACACCCTCTGGACATGTCTGGGTTTTGCATGGGCCAAAGGCCAACAGCTCCTGGAGTGATGTGTTAGGGAAAGAGGACTGGATTCAGCTGCCACTTGTGGGTGCCCAGGCCCCTGGAGAGGGTGAGTGCTCAGGAGGGATCTGCTGAGGACAGTCCCACTCATTACAGAGCTGGGACAGATGCCCATGCTGCTGGAAGGGGCTATGGAGCCACCATGGAGCACAGGAGACCTCCAGGGGCAGAACATGGCTGGAGTGGGGGTGAGTGCTGTGCTGGGAGAGGGGCTGCCCAGAGGGGCTGCAGGAATGATTAATGTATTCAAGACATAGAAAATATGGGGGCGATCACAGAGATTTCCTCTACAGCCCAATGGAGAGAGCAGTGGACACTAAAAGGCAAGGGCAGATACATAGTTCTTCACAGCAGATTCAGAAACTTCCTGAAGATTTCCACTCTTTCATCGCTGGAAAACATTCAAAACAGCCCTTCATCTCTGCAGGCAGAGCTCAAGTGTTTGAGCACCAGCAGCCAGAGGGACTTGGAGATGTCCCAGTGTCTCTGAGTGACCTGTGTGGGCCTGAGAGCTCTCGCAGGGACCTGCGGGAGAGCAGAGCCCCTCAGAGCGGCAGAGGGAGGCTGGGGACAGGGGACCACGGCACCTGGAATGGCACCAGCTGTGCAGGACTCTGGGACTGCAGCCCACCCACTTCCGAAAATCACTTCCCTTTTCAAGAACAGACGATCGTGTCAAAGTCTAGTGTACTAAAACACAACAACGAATAAAGGCGGAAAGTATAACAAATGATTTTTTTGCTTTAATTCTTTCTCTTAATTTCCTACTAGATTTGTTTTTAAACAAATTTTCTAAACCTTTCTGTTACCATCAGGCCTATACCTGTAAGGTTTCCTTGTCCCACTCAGAGCCCAGTGCTCAGAAAAGCCCCCTGCCCACAGCTGTCCCTGCCACCCCTCACTCTCTGCACAGAGCCCGTCACTCCTGGAGGTGTCGTCCTCTCTCGACTGGTGCAGGAAGTTGGGGAGCAGCTTCAAGGGAATGCTCTGTTTTGGCAGGGCCAACTTTGCACAAGCTAAACATATCCCTGTTGAAGTAAGTTTTAAAGATGTCTCGAAAGTATCATCAATGCAATAATTGAAAAACAAAATCCTCATTTCTAAACTTTCACACAATTTTTGCACGCAGCATCATGTTTGTAAAAACTGCTTGTGACTGGTCACCAGCTGTATTTAACTTCATTCACCATCACTCTCTGGGCCTGGCTATCCAGCCAGTTTTTCACCCAATGAAGAATACACCTGTCTAAGTCATGATCAGCCAGCTTCTCTAGGAGAACGCAGTGGGAGACTGTGTCAAAGGCCTTGCTAAAGTCCAAGTAGACCATGCCCACAGCCTTTCCCTCATCCACTAGGTGGCTCAGCTCGTCATAGAAGGAGATCGTTTGTCAGGCAGAACCAGGGGTTTTCTTTTGCTCTCCATAGGTGTCTTCCAGCTCATGGGGCAAATAATTCGGGGAAAATTGATCTTCTTGTTAAAGACTGAGCCAAAGAAGGCATTAAGTACATCAGCCTTATCCTTATCCTTGGTGACAATGTTCCTTGCCACATTAAATAAAGGATAGAGATTCTCCTTGACCCTCCTCTTCTTGTTAATGTATTTGTAGAAACATTCTTTGTTGTCTTTTACTACTATGGCCAGATTGAGTTTCGTTCAAGCTTTCGGCTTTCCAGTTTCCTCTCTACATACCCTAGTGATGTCCTTGTACTCTTCCCAAGTTGCCTGTCCCCTCTTCCAAAGGTGATAAACACTGCTTTTTTTTCCCAAAGTCTCCACAATAGTTACCTATTCAGCCAGACCTTGCTTCTTCCCCTCCGACTCATATTTTTTGGCATACAGATATAGCCTGCTCCTTCACCTTAAAGTTTTCCTTCTTGAGAAAAGTCCAGCCTACCTGGATCACTTTGCTCTTCAGGACTGTCTCCAAAGGAACTCTCTCAACCAATGGCCTAACCAGTCCAAAGTTTGCCGTCTGGAAGTCTATTGTGGAAGTTTTGCTGATGCCTCTCCTGATTTCACCATTTCACACTCTGCCCAAGATGGCCTCTAACGACTGCATCGTCCACTACCATCTCCTCTGTTCCCAAAGATCAAGCCCAGTGGTACCCTACCTCCCCTGGTAGGCTCACTTACCAGCTGTGATAGGAAGTTACCTTCCACGCACTCCACAAACGCGTCTTGATTAAGGAGCTGCCTTTCTGCAGGGCTGCAGAGCTCCGCAGGTGTCAGCCCCTCCATGGGGCACCCTCAGCAAACCCTCTCGTCCCCGCCGCTGCTGCTGGGACAGGAGCGGCCTCAGAGCCCGTCCCCAGCCATGGGCCAGCGCTGGCCTCGCAGCTGCTCTGCCAGCAGGGACCTCCCAAGGAACTGCCCAGCCAGGCGCCTCTTGCTGGCCTGCCCGGGACTCAGCAAAGAGCAGAGCTCACGGTCACCCTCACAGACATGGATGGACCTGCTAATGCCTGGTGCTGTCCAGTCAGGAGCACAGACAATGTGACCCCCCTCCCAAGCAGGAGCAGTGCCATGTGCCTGCTGCTGGCCTCCCAGGTGCTTACAAACACTGAATTGACCATCATCTGACTAGATGATCTCCAAACGTCCCTTGCAACCAGAGAAAGGTGCCTTCTCTCACTCAAGCCCCCTTGAAGCTTGCTTATGAGCCAGCAATGTCCCCTTGACACCAAGAAGGCCAAAGGTCTTCTGGTGTGCAGTAGGAAGACTGTTGCCAGGAGGACAAGGGAGATCATCCTGCCTCTCTACTAGGTCCTGGGGAGGCCACCCCTTGAGTCCTGTGTCCAGCACTGGGGCTTCACAGTACAAGAGGGACATGAAGCTACTGGAGAGAGCCCAGCATAGGTCAACAAAGTTGATCAGGGAGCTGGAGCATCCCTCCTATGAGGAGAAGGTGAGAGAACTGGGCCTGTTTTAGCCTGAAGAAGAGAAGGCTGAGAGGGGATCTTATCAGGGTGTGCAAATACCTGAAGGGAGGATGCCAAGAGCAGAAGAGGATGGCCCAGACTCTTTTCAGTGGTGACTAGTGATGGCACAAGAGGCAACAGACACAAATAGAAGCACAGGAAGTTCTGCCTGAATTTGAGGAAAAGCATCTTGACTGTGAAGGTGACAGAGCACTGGCATGGATTGCCCAGAAAGGTTGTGGAGTCTCCTTCTCTGCAGATATTCCAGACCTGCCTGGACGGGATCCTGTGCAACGTGCTGTAGGTGACACTGCTTGATCAAGGGGTTTGAACTAGATCATCTGCAAAGCTCCTTCCAACCTCAACCATTCTGTGATTCTATAAATGGTCCACTGCAATAGATCAGCTCTTTGAGTTGTAGGGATCTGCCTGTCCCTCAGCTTTATTGTGAGTGCTGCTCTAGTAGGATAGAAGGCATCCAGGGTCATTAGAGATGACCAAGGAAATTCCTGACCTGGCCTCCCACTGAAGCTCTATCTCCAGTGATTCCATTAGGACCTTAGGCCAGGAGCTTGCAAGCAGACCATGTGCATGCTTAGCCTGGTAAGGGGGAATCCCACCTGCCATGTGTTTGTGGAGTTCATGAGTTAGCTGCATCCTTCTCCAAACCTGGCGCGTCTGAACAGACACGTGGAGCTCCAATAAGCCATCTGAATAAATCATCTGAATCATATTGCACCGTGTATCAACAAGCTCCCTTCTTATCCCTGTCTGGGTGTCCTGCCTGGTTAAGAGATGTGAATCAGGACTTCCCATGGGACATTTCTAACTTTGGTAGATAATCATTATCTGATGAAATAAACTGCAATGTTGGAATCTGTATCCCTGTACTCTTTAGAGAAGGAAAACAGGTTACTGTACTTGATGGAACATATCCCAGAGGGAGGAATCCCAAGGGACAGAGCAATTCATGAATTGAGCTGAGCCGCAGCTCGTGGCAACCTGGCAGCACTGCCCAGAGACAGCTGTGTGCAGGAGCAGCTCCTGTGCCAAGAGCAGCAGGGCTGCGGGCACTGCCTGCTGCTGCGGACAGCAGAGGAGAGAAGGCAGCGAGAGGGGAACGGCAGTGTGGAGCGGGAGGACAGAGCAGAGCTGTTGTGGGAGCAACCTTCCCCGCCCTTGAAACAGTGAGTCTCTGGCTGCAGGGCAACACTGCTGATCTTCCTGAACGGCTCTTCTAAACTCAGTGCATGTAATTACGGATTGAGATTTTAAATGTCTCTCTCCTGGAGTATCCAGGGTTAAGCAGGAGGAGGAGATGCTTCAGAGCAGGGATTCCCTGCCACACACTCACAGGGACAGGGCATCCTGCTCCCTTTTCTTAGGGAATATGGCGGGGTATGAAGCCATGGTCTGCACCCAGCTCTGCACGGGCTGTGATTGAGAGCAGCATCCCCCAGGCCCAGGGTGCTGTGTGCCCGGGACAGTGACTCTGCAGCCTGCGAGGGGCAGCACTGCCCAGGGTGCTCCCCACAGCGCTGCGGGGAAGCGCTGCGTGGGGAGACAGACACCCGTGAGGGCAGGTTCATTCTGCTGCTAAGAGGCTGCTGCAGGGTGAAGTCTGCTCACAGCTCCAGCTCATACACAGGGCATGTGCGAGGAGTCCTTTACAGGAGCAAGATCAGAAGGGCCACTTGAAAGGGAAGGAGCTCTCCTTCCTCTCTCTGCTCTTTCAGCCTCCTTAATATTGCAGGGGGAATGAAGGAACAAGCTTTCTGTTTTGGCACGGAACTGGGAGTCCTAGATCTTCATGCCTAGAGATTAATAGGTCTGTGAGAAGCCTCAGCAAGCTGCTTCATGCCTACCTTAGCCTACAGGTAGCATCCATATCCTCTTTGTGGACTCATAGGACCTCATGTGACCGACTCCCTAGGAACTGCAACTGCAGAGCTGCCCCTGGACATGGCCCAGAGGTTTCTGCAGGGCAGAATTGAGCACTCAGAGGGTGATACAATATGGGATCTGTGAGCAATGCCAGGGATGGGGCACTGGGATAGAGGAAGAGCTGGTGGCAGGGACAGCTGCAGGTAGCAGAGATGGGCAGGGAAGGGGCAGGGGTGCAGGGCAGGAGCCTCCTCCGCTGCAGCCAGACCTGCAGCAGAGGAGAGGGGCAGCTCTCCTGCCACAGGTCATTGCCTGGAACAATTTATGGAACAATTCCATAAAACTATGTTCCTCAAACCCCTTTGTGTAGTCTTGGGAATAAAGATACTGAAAAGCCTGTCTACATCTTGAGGGGATTTCACCTGACATAGAAGGTGAATGTCCAAGCGTGCCTCAGTTTCTGCCTCAGAGTCTGCATAACAGACTCCCTGGAGTTCCCATGTTGATGTCCCTGCTTCTCACAACAAACAGTGCAAAATGGAGTTCAAGCAAAGCAACTGCACTAAGATACTCTTACTAAAGGGAGGTAATGGAGGACGGTGTCAGACAACTGAATGACTTCACGGCATTTTTCTTCAAAAGTCTCTCTTAACTTCTCCATATCTTCTATTCTTTAGACAGTCCCATGTGACTGGAAGGAACTAATGTCCAACAGCAGCTCACTCATCGAGTTCCTCCTCCTGCCATTCGCAGTCACGCGGCAGCTGCAGCTCTTGCACTTCTCGCTCTTCCTGGCCATCTACCTGGCTGCCCTCCTGGCCAACGGCCTCATCATCACAGCTGTAGCCTGCGACCACCGCCTCCACACCCCCATGTACTTCTTCCTCCTCAACCTCTCCCTCCTCGACCTTGGCTGCATCTCCACCACTGTCCCCAAATCCATACACAATTCTCTGTGGAACATGAGGGTCATTTCATACTTGGAATGTGTTGGCCAGGTCTTTTTCTTCCTTTTTTTCATATCAGCAGAGTATTATCTCCTCACAGTCATGGCCTATGACCGCTATGTTGCCATCTGCAGACCCCTGCACTACGGGACCCTGCTGGGCAGCAGAGCTTGTGTCAGAATGGCAGCAGCTGCCTGGGTCAGTGGCTTTCTCTATGCTCTCCTGCACACTAGGTACGCATTTTCCCTACCCCTCTGCCTAGGCAATGAGGTGGAGCAGTTCTTCTGTGAGATCCCCCAGATCCTCAAGCTCTCCTGCTCCGATTCCTACTTCAGAGAAGCTGGGCTTCTGGTGCTTAGTGCCTGTTTAGGCTTTGGGTGTTTCACTTTCATTGTGGTGTCCTACATGCAGATCTTCAGAGCTGTGCTGAGGATCCCCTCTGAGCAGGGCCAGCACAAAGCCTTTTCCATGTGCCTCCCGCACCTGGCCGTGGTCTCCCTGTTTCTCAGCACTACACTGTTTGCCTACCTGAAGCCCCCCTCCATCTCCCCCTCATCTCTGGATCTGGTGCTGGCTGTTCTGTACTCGGTGGTGCCTCCAGCAGTGAACCCCCTCACCTACAGCATGAGGAACAAGGAGATCAAGGATGCACTGAGGAAGCTCATTCATTTGGTACTAGTTCCTCAGAAATAAAATGCCACTGCCCATCTCTTTGCCTGTTCATGTCAGTCTTGGCTTTGCTCTAATTAAAGGGGATTTCCTCATTGTGTTGCTTGAATGTTGCTCTCTCCTTCCAAAGGCGCATTTGTAATTACTCAAGGGCTTTCACTCTTCAAGACCCTGTTGCCTTGCAGGGCTCTCCATGGGCTCCGTGCAATGTCCTCATAGGTGACAAGTTAGGCAGTGAGGCCTGGATCCAGTTCTCACTTGTGGGTGTTCAGTGCTCCTGCAGGTGATGCATGGTCAAGCGTTATCCCCCAAATGACAGGACTGGAGACAGGTATAGATCCCCCAGGCGACCACAGGGCATCTCCAGGGGGACCACGTGCCTTGGGGTGGGCTGTGAATCCAGCTTCAAAAACTCAGGTGGAGTCACCCAAATATAAAGGGCAAAGCCAGTGAATGTCCAGGCTAGTGATAGCTCTCTAGTCCCACAAGTGGAAGAGAGGGCCCTGCAGGCACATTGAAGGGTGCCTGCGGAGTCATTCCTGTCACCTTCGGTGTCATGGGCTGGGTCTTGGGACAAATTGAAACACATCCTGAGCCATTTGAAAAGCCCAGTGATTGCTCAGCTATTCGTCCAAGGCCACAGACCCCCTTGGAAGGGTTATCAGGTGCAATGGTGCCTGTCCAACTGGGTCTGCTACTCACTGCAAGCACCATGGGAAGTGTGGGGTCACTTTTGGACCCTGTAGGCCAACAGTCAAGTGCTCTGCAGAGCAGCAGCAGCCACCTGGGGCCCTGCTGCTGGGCGGAGCAGCACCAATGTCCCCACCTGCAGAAAGACTCTTGGCAGAGCAAGGATACACCTGGAGAAGAGGAAAGCAGCAGTTGTGCTGTCAAGGAGGAATAAACAAGAATGAAAAATCCACTTCTAGGCAGATCGCCTAAGGGCAGGCTGCTGTGTCCCTGCCAGAGGAGCCCCACAGCAGGGACTCTTGTGCTGTGCTGGAGACAGGGGCTGGCATGGGGGGCTGCGGGCAGTCGGACACTCCAGTCCCTTAATCATCCTCAGCGCTCTACGCTGGACCCTCTCTAGGATTTCCACATCCCTCTTGTACTGGGGATCCCAGAACTGCACCCAATGCTCCAGGTCCAGCCTCACCAGAGCTGAGGAGAGTGGCAGGATCACCTCCCTCATCCTGCTGGCAACGCTCCTCCTGATGCAGCCAGGAGCCCATTGGCCTTCTTGGCCCCGAGGGCACGTTGCTGCCTCATGGTTAATCTATTGTCAACCAGGACTCCCAAATCCCTCTCCGCGGAGCCGCTTTCCAGCAGGTCAGCCCCTAATCTGCCCTGGTGCCTGGGGTTATTCCTCCTCAGGTGCAAGACCTGGCACTTGTTCTTGGTGAATTTCATGAGGTTCTTCTCTGCCCAATACTCCAACCTCTCCAGATTCCTCTGAATGCAGCACAGCCCTCTGGAGTGTTGGCCACTCCTCCCAGTTTGGTATCATCTGCAAACTTGCTGAGGGTGCCCTCTGTCCCCTCGTCCAAGTCACTGATGAACAAGTTGAACAGCACTGGGCACAGTACGGACCCCTGGGGGACACCACTGGCCTCAGGCCTCCAACTAGACTTGGCCCCATTTATCACAACCCTCTGAGCTCTGCCATTCAGCCAGCCCTAAATTCACCCCATTGTCCACTTATCCATCCTGCACTTCCTGAGCTGCCCTATGAGGATGTAACAGGAGATGGTGTCAATGTATGTGAGGAAATGAGCTTCCTTCATGAAAGGAAGAGGTGAAGTGGGTGAGGAAGAAGCACAGAGGAGGGAAAGGGGAAGAGCTAAAGGAAGAGGTGGAGGGGGAGAGGAAGAAGCACAAAAGGGAGAAAGGGGTCAAGGCAAAAGGAGATGGGAGGTGGGTAAGGTATATGCACAGAGGTGGGAAAGGCAGAGAGGAAAGGGGAGAGGTGGAGGAGGTGAGGAAGAAGAACAGAAAGGGGCTAGGGTGAGAGTTGAAGAGGTGGAGCGGGAGAGGAAGAAGCAAGGAGGAGGCAATGGGGGACAGCTAAAGGAAAAGGTGGAGCAGGCGAGGAAAAAGCACAGAGAAGGGTAAAGGGGAGAGGAAAAGGGAGAGGTGGAGCAGGCAAGGAAGAAGCCACCAAGAGGGTTAATAAAATAAAACTAAACTAAAACTATCCCCAACCCAACCTTGATCCTTCTGCTGGAGCTGCTCTCCTCAGAGTGCGACCCTGAGGGTGGTGCTCTGGCCCAACACAGCCTTGGTTGCCATGGGCATCGCCCCATCACAATGGCCTTGGGGACATGATGCCACCCCCATCACAAAGCCCTGGCCGTTGCCATAGGGACTCCCAAGGGTATGTCCTGGTGGTGGCCAAGGGCACCCACATCTCATCTCAGTGCCTTAGTGGTCAGCAAGGGGAGGCCTTTTGGGTCCCTGTGCCATAGTTTGGCCACCCTCATGGATCTGTATTTTGGAGAGCACAGCCAGCAGGGCCACATGGGTGTTCTACCGCTCTTTTTGGCACAGTGGACACCATGTCTCTATACCAGATCCCACTTGGGCTCTCCAGTTCTGCAAGGAAGTGAACAAGTGGGAGGGAGTTCAGCACAAGGACAACAAGTTGGTCAGGGGCTGGAGCATGGGGCAGGTAAGGAGAGACTGGAAGAGGGGGTTTTGTTCAGCCTAGACCAGAGAAGGCCAGGAGAGATCTTCATGCTGTGCACAAATACCTTGTGGAGAGCACAGAGCAGCAGGTTTTTCTTGGAAGGACACGCTAATTGCATGGGAGGCAGCAAGGAAAAGATGGACAATGGGAAATTTGCAGCGTATGAAGGATTCACAGACTTCAGTGATGTGAAAGCAAAGACCTTTATTTAAATGCAACTTATAGAGCTCCTGACCCCAGAGACAGCCCCCACCCTGCCCAGCAGGACACGAAGCTCCCCACAGGATTGAGGGGGGAAGTTCTGTGTGGGAAGATTATCCTCTACCAGGAAAGGCTCCTTCTCCTGCTGGGAGGGTGCTACATGGCTCAGGTCTGCTCACAGGTCTAACTGTGAGCACATTTCAGAGGGCACTTTTCAAAAGGAAAGGCAGGGCAGGCATTTCCTGAGAGTCGTTTGACACATTCATTTACACCTGCAGCACAGCAGAAAAAACTGCTTTGGAGCCATGGGCAGGGGACCCTGCTGCACATGACACATTCAACCAGGGCAGAGCAGAGTCGCAGAAAAGGGAGGTGGAATAAGGGAGAGAGAGGAAATATGGGTGTTTCCTTGAGAAACGGAAAGGATTTCTCTCCCCAGATCCATGGCCAATTGTGTGTGGAACAGCAGAGCTATTTCCTACTCAGGATGTGCCGCCCAGGTCTTCCTGGTAGCATTTTTGTTTTCAGCAGAGTTTTCTCTCCTCACAGTCATGGCCTATGACCGCTACGTTGCCATCTGCAGACCCCTGCACTACAGGACCCTCATGGTCAGCAGAGCTTGTGTCAAAATGGCAGCAGCTGCCTGGGCCAGTGGCTTTCTCAATTCCCTCCTGCACACTGGGAACACATTTTCCCTACCCCTCTGCCAAGGCAATGTGGTGGAGCAGTTCTTCTGTGAGATCCCTCAGATGCTCCAACCGTGCTGCTCAGTCTCCTACCTCAGGGAAATTGGGCTCATTTGGGTTACTGTCTCTTTGGGCTTTGGGTGTTTCATTTTCATTGTTGTGCCCTACGTGCAGATCTTCACTGCTGTGCTGAGGATCCCCTCTGAGCAGGGCTGGCAGAAAACCTTTTCCATGTGTCTCCCGCACCTGGTTTCTCTCTTGACCAGCACCACAGTTTTTGCATACCTGAAGCCCCCCTCCATCTCCTCCCCAGCTCTGGATCTGGTGCTCTCTGTTCTGTACTCAGTGGTGCCTCCAATGATCAGCCCCCTCATCTATAGCATGAGGTACAAGAGTCTCAAGAATGCATTGAAGCAATTAGTACAGTCGGTGCTAGAAATAAGCTCCCCATCCCTCCTAACAAGGGGTTTCTAATGCGTTTCAGAGAGTTCTATGCTTTGGGAATTCTCTCTGTGTTTATATATATATATTTTAACATAAGGTTTTTAATTCATGCTACTTTGTCAGAGGGGTGAACCCACTCAGTCTAATTGCCATATATGCTGTAAATATGTCTGTCCTTGTGTCTCTGTGTCAGTCGTGGCTTCACTCAAATAAAAATGGATTTCCTCAGGACGATGCTTAAAGGTTGGCCTGTCCTTCCAAAGCTGGAGTCCATAATGTGCTCAAGGACTTTAAGCTTCACAGAGTCTGTTGCTCTTCTGGGACTCTCCAGGGCCCCCTGGCAATGGTGTGTTAGGTAATGTGGGTTGGATTCAGTTTCCAGCTGTGGGTGCTCAGACCTCCTGCAGGTGGTGAATGGTCAAGCCGTATCTGTCATATGACAGGGCTGGAGATGGATATGGTGCTTCCAGGAGAGCACAGGGCATCCTCAAGGGCACTGTGTTCCTGGGAGTGAATGGAGCTTCAGGAACTCAAGGGGAGCCACCCAAATGGAAAGGGCAAAAGCAATGAATGTCCAGGCTAGGGAGAGCTCTGCAGTCCCACAAGAGGCAGTGGGGACCCAGGAGGCCCAGGGAAGGGAGCCTGGAGAGTCACTGAGGTCACCTTCAGTGTCAGTGTTTGGCTGCCTGGGCAGCTCCTTCCTGCCGGCCTCGGTGCCTGTAGCCAGAGGACCAACCGGCCCTGCCCAGCCTCCCTCCCAGCTCAGAGGCCAAGGATGGCTCTGCACCAACCCCAACGTGGTACAAGGCTGGGCCCAGCAGGGTTTGTGGGGGGACAGGGCAGTGCGGGCTGTCGTGGGGACCATGTCAGAGGGACATTTCCCCAGGGCTGAGAACCCTGTCCTGGGTGCTGTCTGCACAGTGGAGCCAGGGAGCCGTGTGCGGGTGCAGGGATGGGCACACATGGAAGCCCCCATGTTCCCCTTGGGAGAAGGGAACCTGCCAGGAGCTCTCCCACCCCTGCCCCACCAGCACCAGTGATGGCCAGCCCTGCTGCTGCACTCACAGTTTCTCGGTGCTGAACCCGATCACGTCCCCAAGCTGCTCCCTACAGCTGACTGAAGGGGTATCCATGGGGCCTGAGAAATTCCTGCTCCTCACAAGCTGCTTGTTCAAGGCAATGCTGGAAGAAAAGGCCTGGCACAATCCTGGCATGTCCCTTTGGAGTGGTGGCTGGCAAGAGGCC
The DNA here is from genome assembly GCF_059628265.1 of Tinamus guttatus. Classification (NCBI taxonomy): domain Eukaryota; kingdom Metazoa; phylum Chordata; class Aves; order Tinamiformes; family Tinamidae; genus Tinamus; species Tinamus guttatus. The sequence goes on along the minus strand of NW_028288816.1, from coordinate 811,272 downwards.
TACAGTGACTCATGTTTCTTACCAGTATCCAATCAACAGGATGCCACCATTGCCTAAGGCCAAGTCCTCCTTATCTCCAGCCAAGCATGCTTCATAAACGGGAGAGCCACATCACATCAAGGTCTCTACTCTAGTTGCTGCACCCTTAGAGCTCTCCCTCGGTGGAAACTCTTCCCACACTTAGATGAGGTAAATGGGCTAATGATGACCTCAGTGTGGCAAATATCAGGCTGCCCAGATCCGGGTACTTCTTCAGTGGCACCTTGTCCTTCTGGAGAGGGGTTCCCCTCTGTCACAGGCCCAAGGTGCCATTGATTACCCCTAGGAGGCAAATCTCTCTCCTGTTTCTCCCTGGCCTTGGGCATTACAGATTTTGCTCTCTTTGTGGGAACCTCCTTTCAGCATAATCCTGACAAGCGCTCCCTACACAAGCATGTCCCTGCTGCCAAGTTGGGCAATTGCACACACGGTGTCCTTGACTCGTGGTAACAGGTTGCACCATTGCAGATCTTTTCTCTGTGCCACAGCTGAGGCTTTCCAACCCCAATATCCCACACAAGTGCATGCAGCCTGGGGCACAGAGGAGGGCAGATGGAGAGGCACAAGCTGTCACTGCACTGAACCATGGTTGGAATAATGGAGTTGCTTTGAGACCACTCACATGACTAGAGAACTGTGATGGCAGAGGACAAGCTCTGCAGGCAGGAAGGTTAGGAGGGAAGAGCAGGATGGGGTGGATGTCCTTGATGGGATGGGACAGCTCAGATGGAAGGAGCTCTTGCATGGGGTGGATCACGGTCTGGGTGAGAGCTTGTGTAGGCTCCCTCCGGGTGAGGGAATGTGACAATCTGAAGGGCAATGGAGCTTAGGAAAACTAGAAGGTCTTTAAGGACCACAGCCACCCAGCACAAGGATGGTCCATCCTGATGCTCATTAAAACTACAAGACACCTTGGGAAATCAGCTTGGCTACACAGGATAGTATTGTCTACTTTGAAGGGATGGTGTTACAATAAGGACAAAAACCAGCTCCTGTCTTAGGACAGATCAACCCTCCCAGTGATGTGGGCTGAGGAATGTCTAGCTGGGCAGCAGCTCTTTGGAGGACCTTTCTGGGCAGTGAGCTGCATGTGAGCCAGCAACATTCTCTGGAGGCCATGTGAGCCAGCAACATGCTCTGGAGGCCAGAGTGTCCTGGACTGCATGAACAGGAGTCCCTCTGCTCTGTACTGATTAGAGTGCCTCTAGCTACTGCATCTAATTGGGGCTCTCTGCTCATCACGTGAAGTGAGTTCAGTCTCAGGCCTCCAAGAAGGTTGGGGGCTGGAGCATCACTTGCCCAGCCTGTGAGGAGAGGATTCGGGTTTATTCAGTGCAAAGAAGTTAAGGGTTCTGCAGAAAAAAAATCTTTTTTTTTTTTTTTCTTTTAGTCTGTGGGTCAGCACCTGACATGGCCTCCCCAGAGTCAGGCCCTTCTATTGTTGTGAGGTTGCTTTTCAGGCCTGGTAAGCACATGGCCTGCATAGAGAAGCTGAGGGCCATGAGCTTCTCTAGCTTGCTCAAATGCCACAGCTAATGGGAACAGAGCAGGAGCCTGTGACTGGCTGCAGGGCGGTTTCAGGGATGATGGAACTTGTTCTGGTAGTGGGAAAGAGTTTGAGAAGGGGAAAGAACCACCAACTGCAGCTTGAGGTACTGACTTGACTTGAATAAAAGAGAAATGTCACTTAAGAGCAATGATGTGGTGCATCATGTCACCTGGAGGGGACCTGAGAGCAAACCATGCGACTGTGTTTCAAACAACAGTCATTAAGGACAGAGAGACATGAGAAAAGATGGAGAGATGCTGGGGTGAGAACAAGGTGGGGAAGCAGCTTGATGTCTACAGGCTGCAGGGAAACAGGCACAGGCATGGGAAAGTGTAGGAGAGCCCAAGGGAGAGACAGCTGAGGCTGGTGCCAAAAACCTCCTCAAGAACTAGGTCTATGTCCTCTTGGCTATGACTGGTGCCTCTGCCATTGAGGCCTAGAAGAAGAAATTTATTCCTTCTGGCAACAGGGCCTCCTTGCCTGCTTTCCCCCAGGGACACAAGAGGTCCTGGATCAGTGTCCTGCCCTAGGCCTTGAACACCCCCACCTACACACTGCTCCAACCAAAAGCCTTGAGCAAAGCCTGATGGAAAGGATCCCCCTACTTAGGGCCTGGGCCTCTGTTTGGTCAATCTACTTGAAAACACACATGTAGGGTTGACTTGGTATCAGAGGCACCTGCACTTTGCATTTTTCCTATGTTTAATCATGACTTCCAACTCTCTGCTCTAATCAGTCCCTGGGGAGGCTTTGCTTGGTAATGAACCACAGTGGGACCCATTAACCCTCCAAGAAACTTAAGGATGTGCTTCTGACTTGAACTTCTGGAGAAGTTTCTTCAGTCTCCTCTCAGCATCAGAGGTTCATGGGTTCAGCACCAACTACTCCCAAGGGGTCAGTCAAATGCAAAACCCCTCAGGAGCGATGATTCTTGCTATAATTTTCTTCAATTTTCAAATCTTCTATAGCTAATTGGAAAGGAGTGTATTTACATTAGACTGATTACAATGAGCACCTGGGAAAGAAACATGGCTTTTTTTTTTTTTTTTGAGCTTTCTTTATTCTTCCATTTTCTGAATCAGCCATATGCACTTTCTCCACTTCCTAGAGTGTCTCCTAATGAAGTCTGGACACTTGTGAAAAGTAATGTTTTTGAGGGGAGACCAGTATGAAGAACCTTCTTGCTCAGCTCCCCAGCCCTGCCACTTCTCTCATCAGCCACTGGGACCTTGGATCACTCTGGCTAAAATCAAACTGTTTTTCTCACTCCAGTAGCTGAATGTTACAGCTCATGTGCACCAATTCCCACCTGAACTAGCTGCAAACATGTAAAAGTATGAAGTATGATAAAACAAAATAATTCCTGGATCCTATGTCAATAGGAAACAAAATCCAAACCTCAACTGTAGGTTGAATCCCGAGTTGCCTCCAAGGAGCTTCACAGCCTACAAGGAATAACCTTCCTTGAACCTCTTTTCAAAAACAGTTAGTAAAGGCTGGATAGACACACGGTGAAGGAGCTGGTTAAGAGACAACAAGAGTCTCCTGAAATACTCCCTGAACGCCAAAGTAGCAAGGGAAGAGTTGAGAGATGTCTGAACGATAAAGAGGAAGGGGAGAAGGAATACTCAAACCATGAAAAGTGCAGATGTGCACTTTCAAAGTCATAATTGTCAGACCCCATCCATGTAGTTGCCTCTGTCAAATGCGGTTGTCTGGAATTCCCTTTCTAGTCGATGGAGGGGAATAAGTGGTCTTAACAGACACTTGATTTCGGCACCACAGGGGAACACAACCGCCCCAGGGAATCTCCAACAGCAGCAGCCTCTCTATGTGGTCAAATTGAATCCCAACCCTAAAGCAGATTTTAGTCATAAGTCAGAACATTCTCATAGAATAACAAAAATTATCCCTTCCAAAACTTTGCGCCATTTTTAACATTATGAAATACATTTTCATTCTTCTTTTTTGGCAGCACCATGTTGGTGCACAACATTGACCATGGCAATGAAGTAAGGCAGGAAGCAGATTCCTAGATAAAGTTCTCAGGAGGATCTGTGTTAAGGGCACCTTTGCTCTTTTCTGGACTATCACTTCTATCTTAAGTAGCACAGTGCACAAAACCCTGCTGAGGAACTGAAGAACAGCGAGCCTGCTTTGGTGCCTCCAGGAGGAGGACTGTCTTTTGCCACAGACTGTCCTCCATCCCACTTCTACCCAAAGAGCAACCCACAGCAGTTGTCATGGAGCTGAGGCTCACCCTCATCTCAGCCTGTGCTCAGACTTTGTGCTCTTTCATCCCACAGGACTTTGATCCTGTCTTGCCAAACGCCAAACCCTCAAACCAAGCCCCAACCCCAGGCAATCCCACAGGTCTGCCCAGGGCACACACTTGCCAGGGCAGGGAGAGAGAAGTGACCTCTCCAGTTGCCCCTTTCAGACATTTCTCAGGCTTCACCTTGTTGGTGAAGGTTGACTGAAGCCAAGCAGGGCTGCACTTGCTAGAATCCCAGTCCCATTCAGCCATGAGCCCACATTTTCCTTCTCCATTCTTTTACTCTCACTGAAGCAGGAGCAGGGAGATTTGGCTTTCCCCAAACCATCCTTACTTTACCAGACAATATTTCTGACTTACTCCTTTGCAGCCTCTCCCTTCTTCCCCTTTCCACATGCTGCCTTACTGACTTGAAGACCACATGCCAGTTCCCTGTTTAGTCAAGCTGGGCTCCAGCGATGTTTCCTAATTTTACCAACTGTTTGTATGGAGCATTCTTCTTCTTGACAGATGCTTACTTAATGGCTGCCTTTCCTGAGGTCCTCCACCCTTCAGAGCTGCTCTCCTCAGAGTGGGGAACCTGGGGCCTTGGCCCCCAACAAGAACATGGTCACCATGGGGACCACCCACTCACAATGGCCTTATGGGCAGGCTACCACTGCCATCACAAAGCCCTGGTGGTTTCCATGGGGACCTTATCATCATGCCCTGCTGGACACCATGGCAGACCCCATCATGATGCCTTTGTGGGCGCTATGGAGGTCCCATCATGATTCCTTGGTGGAGACCTTGGAGAAAGACGCCATCACAATGTCTTGGTGAAAACCATGGGGATCCCATCATGATGTCTTTCTAGAGATCCATAGTAGAGATCTACACAAGGCCACCTCTGTTGCTCTGCTCGCTAATCCTCATCCCTACAATTCTGACAGGCTCTCTGTCCGTTCCTATGCAGAGCTCCCTGCATCCCCCTGCTCTCTCCAGGGGTTCCTTTGTCCACATCACTTGCACCTTTCCCTGCCATCCCAGGCCATCAATTCCTCACTCTTGCTGGAGTCTTCTCCCCTGAGTCACTCCCAGTTTAAGGCTCTCATCACCGTCTTGGCCACCTGGTTGATGACCATCAGGCCAGCAGATGGGAAGAGCCTCCATCCAAAGGATATGTGACAACCTGCAGTCTTGGTGCCCTGCTGTGGGCTCAGCTCCAGGTCCTCCTCCAACTCCTACTGAAAAAATAAACTGAAAAAGAAGAGAAAAAAAAGGGGGAGAGAGCGGGAAAGACCCATGCTATTTATCCTCTACAATTTAATCTTGTAATAAACCGGTATGAGGGTACATGAAAGCAATATGAATTAGGATATCTGAAATGCAGAATAAAATCATGAATCCTTAGGACATGTTTCTCCTTCTTGCATCAGTGCATGCCCAGATGTGCAGGGATGCTGCTGCTGGAGGCAGGTTCTGTGCATCACTGTGACAGAGCAAAGGCCACCCCAAGGGAACCGACTGAAGTCTCCAAAGCCCATGGAGAGACCAGCAGGTTGTGAGGAAGCTCCAGAAGTGCCTTTGCCCACTCTGGCCCATGGACAGCACCAGCAGCCCTCTGAGTCCACAAAGCAGTGTTAAGGAGATAACGAAGGGATCCTAGGCACCCAAGGGCCATGCCAGTGCCATAGGGACCACGGGTGTGCGTGTGCAGGGGTTGTAGGTGGGCACAGGGGCCACTTGTGACTATCACAGCCGCCTAGCCTGCAGGACAGGGCAGGATGGCAGATTTCTTGAAGCAATCTCTGGGAAAGCAAAGGTGCTACTGCAGAAGTCCCTAGGCCTGGGTAGCCAGCGGTCCATCCACACTGAGGCCCTCATTAGCCCAGTCCCTGTTCATATCATCTGGCGGAGTGAGCAGATATTCAGGGGAGGAGAGCTAGAAGGGTGTGAGAGTTCAGAGACCAGAGCACAGAGCTCAGTGTGATGTGTCTCCTATTTTTGCAGCACGCTGCGTGCAGGCGGGATGGATTTTCCCTACAGTCAGTGTGGGAATTCATTTATTAGCATAGAGGTAGGAAACCCAGCACAACCTGGGGCACTTGCCCAGCAAGCACTGCAGTGGGACATGGTTTTCCTACAGGTGCCCTACTGTACCTGTTCCTGTCCCCACTGCTAACGCTTTCCTGTTTTCTTTCTGTAGAGACAACTCTGTGGACAGTTCTTGTGTGAAATCCTTCAGACCCTCAAGCTCTCCTGCTCACACTCCTACCTCAGCCACGTTAGGCATCTTATTATTAGTGCCAGTTTAATGTTTGATTGTTTCATTTTCACAGTGTTATCCTACGAGCAGATCTTTGCTGTTCTGTGAGAGCAGGGCCAGCACAAAGCCTTTTCCATGTGCCTCCCGCACCTGCCCATTGTCTGTTTTTCTCTTTAGCACTGGCATGTTTGCCTACCTGAGGTCCCCTATGTCTCCTCTCCTGCTCTGGATCTGGTAGTGGTTGTTCTGTACACGGTGGTGCCTCCAACAGCGAAGCCCCCTCATCTACAACACAAGGAACAAGGCGCTCAAGGAGGCTGAGGAAAATAATTTCACGGATATTTTTCAGCCTAGGGAAATTGTCATTGCTCTCTAAAAATGACTCCCTCAGCATCCCATACCAATGCTGAACATTGTTTCTTCACTATTTTTCCTAATATTTATATTACATTTTTAATATTTTTTCACTTCATTTTTTATTAACAGTAGTAGTATTTTATGTGCTGTTGCTACCCAAACTGTTGCATATCTTCCACCTTCACTGAGACTTCTCTGTTGCATCTGGTGTCCACACTCCAGAAACCTCACAGCCTGTTTACATCCTGGTCTTTGCCTTTCCAGGGAATGTTAGGGGGATTCAAGAGCCTTCCAACCTGTTCTGCCAGTAAGAACCAGGGCCTATGATCCACAACTTTGTCATGTTGCTTAAAGATGCCATCCACGCCATCAGCCTGACTGCACGGTCTGTAGCTCCCAGCATGATGTCACCCTTCATCTGATGCTCACCCACAAGCACATACCCAAACCTTGTCCATACCATGGAAGCACTTTGTCCATCCGAGCTGCCCCTCCACACAAAGGACCTGCCCCCTCCTCCTCTTCCCTCACAGCCTCCCCTGAAGAGCTTTTACCCAGGCAGCGCAGGCCTCCAGTTGTGTGAGTGGTGATAATGCATCTCAGTTATTGCAATGCTGTTGAGGTCCTGTGACAGCTTGTGCTTCTGTCTCCATGCCAGGCTACAGGAATTTGCATAGATTTGAGCTGCAAAATATCAGGATGTGGCACAGAAGACAGACTGATCCTTGTGAAACCTGTTACTAAGAGCCAAAGACACTGTGTGCAATGGCCCCACTTGAGAGCAGAGCCATGCTGGCATGGAGAGCAGGGGTCAATGCAATGGTGAGAGGAGGTTCCCACTAAGAGAGTCAAGGCTGCAGTGCCCAAGACCAGGGAGAAACAGATCTGGGAATGAGATAAAAAGATAAGAAAACTTCATTAATTTCTTTATTTTCCTTTTAAGAGTATCTCCTAACTTGTCTCTGTCTGTTTTTTTCCTTGGTGAATTCCCCATATGTATGGGGAGGAAATGTCCAACAGCAGCTCCCTCAACGAGTTCCTCCTCCTGCCATTCGCAGACACGCGGGAGCTGCAGCTCTTGCACTTCTCGCTCTTCCTGGCCATCTACCTGGCTGCCCTCCGGGCCAACGGCCTCATCATCACAGCCGTAGCCTGCGACCACCACCTCCACACCCCCATGTACTTCTTCCTCCTCAACCTCTCTGTACTCGACCTTGGCTCCATCTCCACCATTGTCCCCAAATCAATGGCCAATTCTCTGTGGGACAACAGGGCCATTTCCTATCTGGAATGTGCAACCCAGATGTTTGTCTTCTTTCTTTTAATTTCAGCAGAGTATTGTCTCCTCACTGTCATGGCCTATGACCGCTACGTTGCCATCTGCAGACCCCTGCACTATGGGACCCTCCTGGACAGCAGAGCTTGTGTCAAAATGGCCGCAGCTGGCTGGGCATCTAATTTTCTCTATGCTATCCTGCACACTGGGAACACACTTTCCCTACCCCTCTGCCAAGGCAATGAGGTGGAGCAGTTCTTCTGTGAGATCCCCCAGATCCTCAAGCTCTCCTGCTCACACTCCTACCTCAGGGAAGTTGGGCTTCTGGTGGTTAGTGCCTGTTTAGGCTTTGGGTGTTTCACTTTCATTGTGGTGTCCTACGTGCAGATCTTCAGAGCTGTGCTGAGGATCCCCTCTGAGCAGGGCCGACACAAAGCCTTTTCCATGTGCCTCCCGCACCTGGCCGTGGTCTCCCTGTTTCTCAGCATTGTAGTGTTTCCCTTCCTGAAGCCCCCTTCCATCTCCTCCCCAGCTCTGGATCTGGTGCTGGCTGTTCCATACTCGGTGGTGCCTACAGCCCTGAACCCCCTCATCTACAGCATGAGGAACAAGGACCTCAAGGATGCCATTAGGAAAGTGATTTCATGGACCTTTTTAAGCAGTGGTAATTTTTCCACATCTCTCCACAAACGACTTTTTCTGTATCCCGTAACTGGCTGGAGCATTGTTTCTTCATGTTATTTTTATTATGACTTTTACTAGTGATAATAATTGTTATCGTGTTCCTACACAACTACTTGTATTCATTCCCCTTTTTATGGTGTCTGCTCTGTCTCAACTGACATCCTAAATTGTGTTGAATGCTGGACAAGGACTGCCTCCCAGCAGTATCTCTGTAATAAAGTAATTTCTATCAGTACAGTGCATGAAAGCTGGGCTTTTCCTCCAAAGCTGGTGCCAAGAGTAGGCCCAAGGACTTGTACCCCTCAAGGGCCTGCTGCACAGGATTCTCCATGGGTTCAGCAACACAGAGCTCAGAATCATGTAATGATCTTTTAGAGACCAAGGACTGGTTTGAGAATTCACCTATCAGAGTCCAAGGATAGTGGAGACACTGAATGGTCATGGATTTACACATGCACAGCTCTCCTACGTATTAAGGCACAGTGTCAGACGGCTGTTCTCATGGAGGGGAAGCTGGCGGTGTCAGGATCTTCATTTAGTTACAAAGAAACAAAAAAATAAAGCAGAGTATAATTTCATGGAAAATAATTACACTCTTTGAATGTATGATAAGTCCATACAATCTATACATATAGTAAGGACTTGGCTAATGGGGCAGACTGCAGAAAGACAGAGCAAGCTTTAACCTCCCTAAAGGGCAAACCAGCCGCTGGGTCTCTGAGTGAACAGAGTACCAGGAGGAGTCACAATGTGTCCAGATAGTGCCCTAAAGGGGATGTTAGAAATTTCTGGTCTGAACAGGACATGTGGGAATGGGAGACTTAAGCAGAGGCACAGGAGACAGGCAGAGAATGGGCCAAGACCCCTGGCATGAAGAGCTGGGCTCACAGCATCACTGATGAGCTGCCGCAGACTGAATAAGCAACCCAAAGAAGTCCTTCCTTTGGCAGTGACTCGGAAAGCCACATCCCTGACAGGGTTCCAGGGAGATGGGGTTTCTCTTCTTTAAGATGGTCCCCAAGACTATACAGAGATGAGGAAGAGCATGAAGGGAGGTTGCAGGGATATTCGCCAGCTTCATCAGCTGCAGAGCAGGGAGCTGGTCATCTCACAAACTGCTGATGGAGTCAAATGAGATGGGGACTGATGAGTGAGATGGGGGCCGCTGGATCAACATTCGCAGCCTGGACCTCAGTTCTTGTTCCCAGTGATCCTGCTGCTCTCCACCAAGGCTCCCAGCTTCAGGAGCTCCTTCCCGAGGTGTCACACAGAAACTGTCACTGCAAAGACCCCTGTGGATCCCGGGCTGTGGCATTAGCTGCTCAGAGCTGGAGGCTGCCACAAGAATCCTGCCTGAGGGTCCCACCTTGCTCAGGGGACAATGTGGCAGCCAGGACTCCTGCGGCTGGGGCTTCCCCGAGCCCCAAGGCTCCCGTGGGGCAGCTCCAACCCTTGTGTGGGTGCTGGGGGCAGAAGGAGAGAATCCAGGGCAGGTTTCCCTGGCACTGGCTGCCCCTCTTCTCCCCCACGCTGGGGTGGGCAGTGCTGGCTGAGCCCAACACAGCAGCTCACACAGCCCCCCAGGCCCCCACACCAGCACCCCCAGCACCCGCAGCCCCGAGCTGGGCTCCCCTCCCTGCCCCGGCCCCACACAGCCCCCAGCACAGCCAGGAGCCCTGCGGGGCCTCACAGCCAATGGCTGCGCTGGGCACGAGGAGGTCACTGCTGCCGCAGCCCCTGATAGGCCAGCTGCAGGGAGAGGGCGTGGCTGCTGCTTGGGAGGTCCCTGCTGCGGGCAGAGCTGATTGGGCAGCAGCAGGGCTGGCTCTGCCCGGTGACTGTGAGGTCACCGCTCCCGCAGCGCCTCATTGGGCAGCAGCCGGGCCCTGCGGGGCTCTGCGCTGCTGAGATCATCTCCGCGGAGCAGCTGCTGAGCCCGGGCTGGGCTCCTGGCGGGGAAGGGCTGGGGAGGCCATTGCTGCCCTGGAGGGCGGGGCCAGAGAGCTGGGCGGGATGGTGCTGTGACGTCATGTCTTTGTGAGTGTCTGATTGGCCGGCAGCAGGCAGGCAGGCGTGGGCGGTGGGTGGGGGGTCTCTGTGGTGAGAGGAGCTGAGAGGGCAGCAGTGGTTCCTGTGTGGGGAAGGGTGTTGAGCAAGCTGCAGTCTCTGAAGGCCACAGGCAGCAGCAGGGATGTGGTGGGTTTGCACCTGTGAGGACACCTCCATGTGAGCAGCTGATGGGTCAGGAGAAGTCCCATGTGCCTGTTGAAAGATGCTGGTGGTCTAGAAGTGCATGGAAGGGATGGAGACTTGGGCTTCCTGCATCTTGGGGCACTTTGGGCTGTCCTGTCTGATGCCATGTGTGGTGCTTAGCCCTGTGTGTCCTTCATGCAGAGGCAGGTGTAGGCTGTCCACCCTCTGTTTAGGTACAGAGGTCGTGGAGAGCTGCAGTGCTGGATGGCCCCAGTGTGTCCCCAGGGTCTTGGTGCTCAGAAGGGAGGAGGTGTCTGGAGAGAGCGGCGCTCTGCTCCCAGAGCCCAGCCTGCCATCGCAGGGGCCTTCTGGGAGACCAGGGATGCAGAAACATTCTCCAGTCTTCATCTTCAGGGATAATCCAGAGCTCTGCTGGGACCTGCCTTCAGCAGGGCGTTGAATCCCCCAATGCAGCTGCAAGGAATCTGCTCTTCTGAGACAGGCTGCACTGACTCTTTGCTTTTAAAAGTCTTCAGTAAGGTTTCTTGGTCTGTGGTACTTGAGATGGAAATGATACATCAGAAAAGAGTCAATGTGCCCTTAACACGTCTTCCTTCCAGAGGGCTTTAGCTGGGACACTGGTTCCTGCCAGACTCAAAACCATGGGTCAATCCAAGTAGCAAACGTGGGGAAGTTTTTCCAGATTCCGTGAATTTTGCCAAGCTTTCCTTTGTCTGACCTGGAGGAAATCCATGTCTTATCTTGGACCTTAGTTGGTCCTTGGGCTTTTCTGTGATACCTTCAAGCAGTGTTTCTCCCCTGGGTGTAGTTCCTGGCACCCGGTCTGTCTTTTGGGTCCATAGAGCACCTTGGATCTCCCACACATTTTTGCCTCTGGGCGCCTCAGGACATGGCCACACACTGCAGTGCTGCTATGCAGACTCCCGTCTGGAGCCTGTAAGGCACTGCCGGGCTTAGGAGCTGCGTTTTCCAATATGGTGTATTTTACCATGTTTTCTATTTGTCATGGAATCTTGAATGCAGCACCAGAGAAATGGGCATAAAGGAACAGGGCTACAGAGTGAGCCCTTTCAGATAGGAGGGAAGCCTTTGTGAACTTGTCAGAGGTGAGGTCTGCGAGTAAACATACATACTGAATATTAATGGATTAAAAACTGTTTAAATGTGGGACAGGTTGCCAAGAGAGGTTGTGGAGTGTTCTTCTCTGGAGATCTTCAAAATCTGCTTGGGCGCAGTTCTGTGCCACGTGCTCTAGGTGACCCTGTGTGTGCAGGGGGGTCGGATGAGATGACCTCTACAGGTCCCTTCCAACCTTAAGCATTCTATGATTCTATGATTTTGACTTGTTCACAAGGTGGTGAGATGACCATCTCCCAGCTCCCCAGCTGCTGAAGCTTGTGAGCATCCCCACAACCAACGTTCCTCTCCTCCTGGTCTTTGCACAGTCCTGCGGCCAATCTTGCAGAAGGGAGACTCCATCCTCCTTGGAGCCTTTCAGAGATGGGACTTTCCAAGCCACTGTAAAGGGAAGCACGACCTTTACTCCTTTATTTGTTACTTATTCAGCCTCTATCATCCTGTCTATGGCACATTGAGCACGCCTTTGGAGTTTCTGCCCTTTCTCCTCTCCTCTCTCTGCTGTCTCCTCCATGTCTACTGAGTCACCATGGTCATGGGAAGTGCTGTTTTAGGGAGCTCCCTTGAAGCTCTAAGTTGTGCAGCTGAAGGCCTGATGGAGGCCTTCCTTTGACATCCCCAGGTTGTGCTTGGGTCACTCTGAGCAGCCAAGAAAATTCCTCTTCTCTAGGTACTTGCATCGGAGCTATTTGCCTGCTTTTGTACAGAAGCACAGAGAGGTCTGTGATTGCCAAGAGCGGCACGGCCCACACCATGGCCCAGGACGCCTAGGAGTTGTGTGGCTCTCCCATTCCCACATGTCCTGCTTGAATTGACAAGTTCTAAACTCACCTTTGCAGCACACAAGGTGGACATTGTAAAGCTGCAGGAAGTGGGAATCTTCCCGTTACTCTTTATTCACTCAGCAACCCAGCTGCTGGTTTGCACTTCAGGGAGTTTAAAGCTTGCCCTGCTTTCCAGGAGCCTGTCCCCCACGTTCTGCTTATATCCAGCCTTTCCCATCTCTCCAAAAGATATCCAGTAAGGCTCTCCCCTGTAGCAAAGGGACCTCATTGTTGGCATCTTGGACTTAGCCTACAGCCAAAGAGAATAATTACACTTCATGAAATTATTCCTGCTCTGTTTCTCTTTCTATGCAATTAAGAAAAATCCTGTGCCTATTTGCAGCTAGTTCTCTAAGGAAAGCAAGTGCAAGCTGCGGCAGATGAACTGCAACCTTCAGTTGCAGACTTCAGTGGAATAGGAAAGCTTCTAACACTCTTAACAAGAGTGAGGAAGTCCCATGTGGCTGATGGGAGAAATGGCAGGGTTGGGGAGGGGGAAGGAAGTGTCCGTACAGTGCCTGAGCTCCAGGACACGCTTTTCCTCTCTGTCTAGACTTCATTAGGAATCACTCTAACACCAGTTGGAGAATGTTGCTCTGAAATTATAATAATAATGATAAAAGCCTTTAAAGGCAGAAATACTTGTAGTTATTTATGTATCCACCTTTCAGCTACACTCCTGAAAAAGTCTCCAATTAGCCATGCAAGACTTGGAGAATATTACAGGGAGAGACATAGTTGGTCAGAGCTTTCTGCTTTTTAATGAGTCCCCTAGTGTGTCTGGGGCTGAGCCTATGAACCTCAGTTACTGAGAGGAGACTGAACAAAATGTTCAAGAATTCAAAGTCAGAAGCAACCTCCAAAGTTCTGTAGAGCATTAATGGGTCCCACTGAGAGTTGTTAGCCACAAAGATTCCCTAGGGGCTGATTAGAGGAGAAAACTGGAATCAGTAATAACAGGTAGGCAGAGGAAATGTGCAGGTGGCTGTGATGCCACATTAACCCTTGATGTGTTTGATCAGGCAGAATGTCCAAGCTCGGTCACTGAGCTTCTGTAAAGGGAGATCCTTTCCCCCACGTTTTCCAGGTCCTCCTGGGGACGTTATGTGGGTGGGGGTGTGCAGTGCTAACTGCAGCGCAATGATAGGACACCCTTCAGGGTGTTGGCAAGGGGGACAGTGAGGCCCAGTGACTCCTGGTAGGTCTTGGTGGCAGACAACAGCCATAGCCAAGGGGATGCCAACCTTATTTGGGGTGTTTGGGCTTTGGCAGTGCCTTTGTCATTCCCAGCCAGGCTGGGAGGAGGGGAGGGAGGCCTCGGGAGAAACAGAGGTGGGCTGTGCAGAAAGAATGGCAGGAGCGGCCTTTACCTTGGGACCTGTCACAGAGGTGAACCAATCTTCAGGAAGGACAAGACGCCAGTGAAGAAGTCCCTTGGCTTGAGTTCACAGCCTGAGGTCATCATTGGCCCAAGCCCTGTTCGTGTCATCTAGGGGTGTGAAGAGTTTCAAGAGAGGGAGAGCTAGAAGGTTTTAAGGGTGCGGAGACCTTGGTGTGATGTGCCTCTCTCATTGATGAAGTAAGCTTGGCTTAGACTGTTAGGACTTGGCTGAAGGAGAGTGGTGGGATCCAGACATGTGGGCACTGTTAAGAAACCTGAGTGCCCAAAACCACTTGAAAGGGACACGTTTACCCTGTAGGTCACAGGGTGTATCTGCTAGAGACACACAGCTGTGCTGGACGTCCCAGGCATCCAGCATGGCCTATTTCTGTGTCAGTGAATCAAGTGCCTGAACAGAATGAGATGAATTGTTTCAGTGTCGGCATCTGCTCGTGTCTCTGCTTCCTAGTGAGTAGAGCTCTCGTAGCAGTGGGCATCTGATAACATTTTGGGGGACCAAAGCAATTCCCTACCCGGTCCCAACACATGCTCTAGAAGAAAGTAGATATGGTGATCACAGCAATCAGACACTGGCACATGCCTTCAACTACATCTGACCCTTCCAGTGTCACCAAGGGTTTGTGTGTGTGCAGCTGACACCCACCCTGAACGACCAGTGAATGGGAGCACAGAGCAAGACCTCCCATCCAGGCATCTCTGCTGTGCTCACTTCAGCTTGGGCAAGGGGAATCCCACCTGCTGTGTGTTTCTGTGGAGCTCACCACAGAATACCATGGCAGCCCAGGGTCTTCTAAACCAGCCTGAGAATCCCAAACTGAGTGATATCAACAAATACCTGAGCACTGGGAACGTGAGCTCTATTCTTGTATTCATTTATCCTGCCTAGATAAGAGTTGGGAAGAGGGGCTTCCTGAGTGGGACATTTTCAGCTCTTCCAAGTAACCATGCTCTGATGAAACAAACTACAGTGCTGACACCAGTCTTTCCTAGTGTTTAGAGAGGGATAATCAGGGATTATTTTAGTTGACTCCAGTGAACATTTCCCAGGAGGAGGGGGCACAAGGGACAGAGAAATTGGTAAGTTCAGCTGTTCCTCTGCTCCTGAGCGGGGCCAGGCTCCTGGGATGGAGACAGCTCGTGGCAGCCTGGCAGCACTGCCCAGAGACAGCCGAGTGCAGGAGCAGCTCCTGTGCCAAGAGCAGCAGGGCTGCGGGCACTGCCTGCTGCTGCGGACAGGGGAGGAGAGAAGGCAGCGAGAGGGGAACAGCAGTGTGGAGCGGGAGGACAGAGGAGACCTTCACAGCTCTTGACATGGTAAGTTTGTGCTTACAGCATAATGCTACGGAGCTTCTTGGAGGGGCCATAAGAACCCATCACACCCCATGGCTGGCAGCATTTTTCTCTTCTTTCTCCTGGCTTTTGCAGTGCAGAGGAAGAGGAGCTGCTTCAGAGCAGGGATTCTCTAACATACCACCTATGAGCAGGGCATCCTGCTGCCTTCCCCAACAGAAACAGCAGTGATGTGAAGCCGGGTTGTGCAGGCAGGGTGAGAGGTCTGCACTTCAGAGCAGGGTCCCTGCACCCAAAGGTGCTGTGTGCCCGCAGCAGTGACTGTGTCACCTGTGAAGGTCAGTGCTCAGCCTGCCCAGGGAGCTCCCCACAACACTGAGGGGAGAAGTTCTGTGTGGGAGGATTATCCTCTACCAGGACAGGCTCCTTCTCCTGCTGGGAGGGTGCTGCGGGGGTCAGGTCTGCTCACAGGTCTAGCTGTGAGCACATTTCAGGGGGCACTTTGCAAAAGGAAAGGCAAGGCAGGCATTTCCTGGAAGAGAAGCCAACGAGATGGTGCTTAGATGGTCCTTCCACTTGGTAAGAGGAAAATGGAAGTGAAATGGTCAGATTTGGACAAGAGACTGAGACTCATTAAGAGATTCAAGGAGCAGCCAAAGAGTCTGCCAGGGACATCTGACTGTTCACTCCCCCATCCCTTAGTGCATAGGCAGCACCAGCTTCTCCTGGGCTGCTGCATCAGGGTCTATCTGAGCTGCTCCTTACAACCTGTAAACACGGGGGTGCCCCTGGACAGTCCCCTGCTCCTGGGAGGTTTCTGCAGGGAGGACTGGGCTCACCTGTGAGTGTTGTTGTCCTTCATGTGAGTGAGGTGCAAGTACATGACAGTGAGGGGCAAGGCTCAGCGATGAAGCAGGTCCCATGACAAAGTCATAACAAGCTGTTTTTTTTTTTTTTTTTTTCCTTTTGGGATGCACAAGGGTTTATGCTGAGAACGATTGAAGCGCCAAAAATTTCTGCTCTATCAAAATATGTTCCCACAGTGAGTAGGCACCTTTGTGTGTTTGTGTGTGCACCATCACATATATTATTTATACGCATGCTTATATATCAACAGACTCCTCCACTTATCCTTTTGCAGAGAAGACTTGAATTCTAAATGTTGAACAGCCCTGTCATAGAAGGAGTGGACATCGTCTCCTGCAGCTTGTGTGCATCAAAGCTGCTCCTTCTCTCTGCAGTGCCTGGAATAAGGGTGCAGGGTTAAAGGAGGCATGAGGACAAGGTCTATCTCTAGACATCTTGACGTGTAGAAAGGGTAAGGTCTATCCTTGTTTCCCTTTGACTGTTCTTCTCCCTTGTTGGAGTGAGATCTGGTGTGGCAGACTCAGATACAAATATCTCTGTTGAGGAGGGCAAGAGTGATGGGGGTGAATCCCTCACAGAGCTCTTCTCCTTCAGACACGACTGGTGTGAGGGCTGTATTCAGCTCTCATGCTGGTGAATGGAGAATATTTCCACTTGGTCTCTGGACTAAGTCCATTCCAAGCAAGGCAATATGCCATTCCAAGGTTTCTCCAAAAATATCAGTCAAAGACTAGTGCATCTATTTCCACCTGCAGCAAAGCACAAACAACTCCTCTGGAGCTATGGGCAGGAGTCCCTGCTGAACTTGGCACACTCAGCCAGTTCAAAGTGGAGCACCAGAAAGGGAGCTGAAATAAGGGAGAGAGGAAATGTAGGGAGTTCCTTGAGAAACTGAAATGGTTTGGCTCAGAAAAGCCTGCCTTAACTTTTGGCTTTCTTTCCTTCCTTGGACAGGACTCCTGTGCCCCTAAGGAACTAATGTTCAACAGCAGCTCCTACAGCAAGTTCCTCCTCCTGCCATTCGCAGACACGCGGGAGCTGCAGCTCTTGCACTTCTCGCTCTTCCTGGTCATCTACCTGGCTGCCCTCCTGGCCAACGGCCTCATCATCACAGCCATAGCCTGCGACCACCGCCTCCACACCCCCATGTACTTCTTCCTGCTTAACCTCTCCCTCCTCGACCTGGGCTCCATCTCCACAACTGTTCCCAAAGCCATGGCCAATTCTCTGTGGAACACCAGGGACATTTCCTACTGGGAATGTGCTGCCCAGGTATTTTTCTTCATCTTCTTGTTGGGAGGAGAGTTTTATCTCCTCACAGTCATGGCCTATGACCGATATGTTGCCATCTGCAGACCCCTGCAATACGGGACCCTCATGGGCAGCAGAGCTTGTGTCAAAATGACAGCAGCTGCCTGGGCCAGTGGTTTCCTCAATGCTCTCCTGCACACTGGGAACACATTTTCCATACCACTGTGCCAAGGCAATGTGATGGAGCAGTTCTTCTGTGAGATCCCCCAGCTCCTCAAGCTGTCCTGCTCACACTCCTACCTCAGGGAAGTTGGGCTCATTGGGGTTACTTTCTCTTTGGGCTTTGGGTGTTTCGTTTTCATTGTGGTGTCCTACGTGCAGATCTTCAGAGCTGTGCTGAGGATCCCCTCCGAGCAGGGCCGGCACAAAGCCTTTTCCATGTGCCTCCCGCACCTGGCCGTGGTCTCCTTGTTTGTCATTCCTGTATTGTTTGCCTACCTGAAGCCTCCCTCGATCTCCTCCCCACTTCTAGATATGGTTGTGTCCATTCTGTACTCGGTGGTGCCTCCAGCCCTGAACCCCCTCATCTACAGCATGAGGAACAAGGAGCTCAAGGAGGCAGTGAGGAAACTCATCCAGTGGGTACAAGGTCAGTGGTAACAACTGTTTCATTCAGTCACCAGGATATCTGGCATTGAGGCTGCATTTTATCCATTTCTTTCTTTTTTACTTCTCTCTTTGACATCCACCTTAAAATAATAAATAATAAAGACACCTAGTTTTCATCACGTCTGCACAGGAATCTCTCATTTAGCACTTAAACACAGACCATGATAAAGCAGGAAGCCAGGCTTCCCCCTTCACTAGCAGAGAGGGGGGATTCTCTGAGCTGCTTCTTTGAGCTCCCTTGGATGTGCCCAGTGCAGGGAGGAGAGTTTCCCTCTGCAGCGTCTTTTCCAGCACTGACACCAAGGGACCTCTGGGGTACAGAGTCACGGCGGGACAAGGGCAGGTGGGCTGAGACCAGGGGTCCAGTGTTGTTTAGGAGATCTCAGCTCTCGTGCCTATGGTTAGAGTGTCATCTCAAAACTCTCTAATATGAGGGAAATGATAACCAAGTGTCACCACAGGTTTCCATGGTTCCATGCAAAGCTCCAACACACAAAACTAAACATGAGTGAATTGAAGGAAAGTCTAGAGGCAGCCTTCCTGTGGCAGTTCATCTTTCCTGAAGACAAATTCCAGTAGGGGAGCAGGAATTTCTCTATTTAGAATTGGCCTCCTCATTTCCATTCTGTCCTTCCACGCTTAATTCTGCAGATGTGGCCGAGGAACTCTCATAACTGTCATGATCTGGTAGATATAGGCTTGTTTTCCCTCGTACCCTGGAAGAACAGGCAGGACCAGTCCTTGGGCTCCATAAGCCACAGCTGGACTCCAGAATAACATTTCCATAATGAAAGGGGATCTGCCCTATGATGGTCCTGAATCTGGCCTCTCTTTAGAAACTGGAAGCAAAAAATATGCCCAAGCATGTCCAACCACAAATGGGCCTGCTCTTCTGCTTGTGAACTCCATGGGATCCAGGGGATGACCTCAGCATTCCAGGGTGATCTGTTAGCTTCAATCTAGGGTTCATCTCTCAGTGACCACTGCAGACAGGCAATGGTCTCTGCATTGCCTGTGCCAGGCTGCCCCACACGTGACTGTGCTGATGAGAGAACCCCCAGGGATCTCCAGGCACAGGGTTTGCCTGGCAGTGGGCACTGAGTGCAGCTTTAACGAAACAGGGATGACTCACAGTGCAGGGACCAGAAGGTACAGCACTAAACCCAGGTGCACATGGGGAAAGGAGGGCTCTGCAATCCCCAGAGAGGCAGTGGGGACCCAGGAGGCCCAGGGAAGGGGAAGTAGAGGGCGATTCCTGCACCCGCAGTGAAACAACACAGCCTGGAGCTAGTGGCCACCCAAAGACATCTCCTGCCATTGCAATATTGTGGGGGCACTCTGAGTACCGTCAGACCTCAGCCACCAGTATCAGTGGCTACAGAGGCACACTGATGGCTCATGGTCAATTTGGTGCCAACCACGATTCCCAGGTCCCTTTTTGTGAAGCTGCTCTCCAACAGGTCAACCCCCAGCCTGTCCTGGTGCATGGGGTTATTCCTCCCACGCTGCAAGACCCTGCACTTGCCCGTGTTGAACTTCATGAGGCTCCTCTGCCCCCAACTCTCCAGGCTGTCCAGGTCCCTCCTAAAGCCTGCACAGACCTCTGGGCTATCACCCATTCCTCCCACTTATCTATCACTGGAAAACTTGATGAGAGTGCACTCTATCCCTTCAGGTCACTGATTAATAAACTGAACAGGTTTTGACTGACTCCTGATACCAATAGTTGCAGGTCTTCAACTAGGCTCTGCACCACTGACCACAACCCTAAAGCCTAAACCCCAAACCCAGCTGCTCACATGGAGGTGACCTCACAGGTGCAATCCCACCACATCCCTGCTGCTGCCTGTGGCCTTCAGAGACAGCAGCTTCCTCAAACCCCTTCCCCACACAGGAACCACTGCTGCCCTCTCAGCTCCTCTCACCACAGAGACCCCCCACCCACCGCCCACGCCTGCCTGCCTGCTGCCAGCCAATCAGGCACTCACAAAGACATGACGTCACAGCGCCGTCCCGCCCAGCTCTCTGGCCCTGCCCTCCAGGGCAGCAATGGCCTCCCCAGCCCTTCCCCGCCAGGAGCCCAGCCCGGGCTCAGCAGCTGCTCCGCGGAGATGATCTCAGCAGCGCAGAGCCCCGCAGGGCCCGGCTGCTGCCCAATGAGGCGCTGCGGGAGCGGTGACCTCACAGTCACCGGGCAGAGCCAGCCCTGCTGCTGCCCAATCAGCTCTGCCCGTAGCGGGGACCTCCCAAGCAGCAGCCACGCCCTCTCCCTGCAGCTGGCCTATCAGGGGCTGCGGCAGCAGTGACCTCCTCGTGCCCAGCGCAGCCATTGGCTGTGAGGCCCCGCGGGGCTCCTGGCTGTGCTGGGGGCTGTGCGGGGCTGGGGCAGGGAGGGGAGCCCAGCTCGGGGCTGTGGGTGCTGGGGGTGCTGGTGTGGGGGCCTGGGGGGCTGTGTGAGCTGCTGTGTTGGGCTCAGCCAGCACTGCCCACCCCGGCGTGGGGGAGAAGAGGGGCAGCCAGTGCCAGGGAAACCTGCCCTGGATTCTGTCCTTCTGCCCCCAGCACCCACACAAGGGTTGGAGCTGCCCCACGGGAGCCTTGGGGCTCGGGGATGCCCCATCCCCAGGGGTCCTGGCTGCCACATTGTCCCCTGAGCAAGGTGGGACCCTCAGGCAAGACTCTTGTGGCAGCCTCCAGCCCTGAGCAGCTACTGCCACAGCCTGGGATCCACAGGGGTCTTTGCAGTGACAGTTTCTGTGTGACACCTCGGGAAGGAGCTCCCAAAGCTGGGAGCCTTGTTGGAGAGCAGCAGGATCACTGGGAACAAGAACTGAGGTCCAGGCTGCGGATGTTGATCCAGCAGTCCCCATCTCACTCATCAGTCCCCATCTCATTTGACTCAATCAGCAATTTGTGAGATGACCAGCTCCCTGCTCTGCAGCTGATGAAGCTGGTGAATACCCCTGCAACCTCCCTTCATGCTCGTCCTCATCTCTGCATAGTCCTGAGGACCATCTTACAGAAGAGAACCCCCATCTCCCTGGGACCCTGTCAGAGATGTGGATTTCCGAGTCACTGCCAAAGGAAGGACTTCTTTGGGTTGCTTATTCAGTGTGTGGCAGCTCATCAGTGATGCTGTGAGCCCAGCTCTTCATGCCCAGAGTCTTGGCCCGTTCTCTCCCCTGTCTCCTGTGCATCTACCTAAGTCTCCCATTCCCACATGTCCTGTTTAAAGTGACAATTTCTAACATCCCCTTTAGGGCACTATCTGGACACATTGTGACTCCTCCTGATACTCTCTTCACTCACAGACCCAGCGGCTGGTTTGCCCTTTAGGGAGGTTAAAGCTTGCTCTGTCTTTTCTGCAGTCTGCCCCATTAGCTCAGTCCTAATTGTATGTACGGATTGTATGGACTTAGCATACATTCAAAGAGTGTCATTATTTTCCATGAAACTATACTCTGCTTTATTTTTTTTTCTCTGTAACTAAAAGAAGATCCCCTTGTGCATGTTGGCAGCCAGTTGTCTAAGTAAAGCAGGTGGGAATTGGGGCAGGTGAGCTATAACACTGAGTGCAGACTTAGGTGGACTAAGGCTAGCTTTCAACATGAGTGATTGAAATTCCCAAGAGGCTGATGAGGGAAATGGTGGGGCTGGAGAGATGGGGAGGAAGATTGTGCATACAGTGCCTGATCTCTGGGACACTGCTTTTCCTACATACGCTGACTTCATTAGGAGTCACTCTGGATGGCTATGAATTGGATGGTGGGCTGTCACCTATTCTTTAGAATCATAGAATCATAGAATGCTTAGGGTTGGAAGGGACCTCTAGAGATCATCTAGTCCAACCCCCCTGCATACGCAGGGTCACCTAGAGCACGTGGCACAGGACTGCATCCAAGCGGGTTTTGAAGATCTCCAGAGAAGGAGACTCCACAACCTCTCTGGGCAGCCTGTTCCAGGGCTCTGTCACCCTCACTGTTAAGAAATTTTTCCTTAAGTTCCTGTGGAACTTTTGGTGGTTCAGTTTCCGGCCATTTCCTCTAGTCCTATCAGTGGCCACCACTGAAAAGAGACCAGAACCGTCCTCTGCACTCCCTCCCTTGAGGTATTTATATACACTGATTAGATCCCCTCTCAGCCTTCTCTTCTCCAGGCTGAACAGGCCCAGCTCCCTCAGCCTCTCCTCATAGGGCAGATGTTCCAGGCCCCTGATCATCCTTGTGGCCCTGCGCTGGACTCTCTCCAGAATAATAATAGAAAACTTGAAAAAGATGATATACTTGTATATGAGTGTTGTCTTCAGCTTTCAGCTACACTCCCCAAGCCTCTCCAATTAGCCATGGACACTTGATGGAAATAGGAGGGAGAGTCCTGGTTTATCAGGACTTTTGCTTTTTAATGAGCTCCATGCAGTATTTGGAGCTGAGTCCGTGAATTGCAGCTATTGAAAGGAGATTGGAGAAATCAGTGGAGAAGTCAAATTCAAAAGGAAACCCTAAAGTTTTGTAGTGCACTAATGGATCCCACTGAGGCCATTAACTACAACAACTCACCAGGGGCTGATTATAGCTAAAAAATATAATCATTGGTAATAGTTAGGTAGAGAAAATACTCAGGTGACCCTGATGCTGAATACACCTTTGATGTGTTTTATCAAGGGAAACGGCCGAGCATAGGCAGAGATACCCTGGGAAGGGAGATCCTTTCCTCCATGTGTTGCCCATGTCTCTTCCTGGCATCAGTGTTTGGGTGAGGGTGTGCAGTGCTGAGTGCAGGACAAACATATGACACCTTTGTCCCCTTTATCCTTCTGGGGACCCTGGGAGAAGTCCTGAAGATTCCTGGTAGGCCTCAGTGACAGACAGAATAGCCATAGTCAAGAGGATAAAGACCTCCATTCTGTTGGGGCCTTGGCAGTGCCCTTGGCCATCTCTATCACAGGTCATCCTAGACCTGCTCCTGTGTCCCTGCAGACTATGGACACCCAATCTGCTTCCCCAGCAAGTTCTCACAATAGGTTCTCCTTCCCTTCATTGAGAGCTTTTCCATCCTCAGTGGCTCTTTCTTGAAACACAAAGCCATGAGTGGTGACAGACTCGCTCTGGGTGCCCTGTAGCACCACTGCTCTACCCTTCAAGTGATATTTCTTCATCCTATTGCCCAATCTGAGCTTCCCAAGATGTATTTTGGTCCTGTTTCCTCTTTTCATGCTGCTTCCCACTACCAAAGAAATCTCTTGGCAGCCCCATAATGTGGGGACGAATATAACCTTGTGTGTCACGACAGAGCACAACATGAGGAACTGAAGTGCCAGGGCCTGAACGACAGGCCCGAGTCGGGGTTGACTTAGAGATGAATACGGCACTGCCTTTGCAGTACACAACACTCACCTGTAGAACTGCTCCCTCTGAGGAGAGGGCAGGGGAGGTGGGAGAGGGGAGGGTCTGTTCTGGGCTAGAGAGAGGACCCAGGAGAGGAAAACAACATTTGCTTAGCTGGGTCTCCTTAGTTGCATGGACTGACTGTAAAGGAGCCTCAGGGCATTTGTCACGGATTGGTCTCTCACTTTGGCCATTTCCAGCACTAGCCCAATGCTGGACATAGCCAGGACTTGGCAGGGACAGATGCTGGGGGAGGCTGCCCAAGCAGGAGGGCTGTGGAGGCCTGAGACACAAGGGGCTGTTGTGAGGTCCCTACTGAGGAGACCTTTCCCCATGCCAGAACACACCATGCCCTGTGAGGTGCCTGCCCAGCAGAGCCATGGGGCTGTGTGCAGGGCACCAGGGATGGGAGCCACAGGGCTCCTCACTGCTCCCCTGCCAAAGAGAGACTGCCAGGGGAGCAGGCCTGCCACCACCCCGCATTGCCATCTCCTGTCCCATGTCCCCACACCATTAGGAGCAGCAGTGCTGCGGGAGCTGGCACAGCCCTACAGCCACTGCCTCAGCCCCAGCCCTCCCCCCCAGGCATTACAACCACCTTCCAAGTAGGACAGGAAAGAGGATCTGGGCAGTGGTGGGCTGCTCAGTGTCACCTCAGTCCATGGGAAGTAAATCATTTTGTGAGCTCGTTCCAGTTACAAGAAGGGCTTGAGAACAGTCAGCATGAAGGCCTCAAGGCAAACGTGTGCCTCCCCAACGTGACTGCTTCTGGGATGGCATGACTGGTTGTGTGCAGAAGGGGAGAGTACCATTTAGGAATGCCCTTGATGTGCTTTTCCATAACATCTTTGTAGATAGACTGGGGAGACATGGGGTGGAGGCATCAGGAATGGAGCATGTGGGAAAGGAGCTGGACGTCATTTAGCTCAAAGAGGGGAGAAGAGTGGGGCAAGTCCACCTGACTCATGTTACCAGTGATTTTCTTCAGGGGTTGATACTGGGCTGCTGTTTGTCATTATGAATGGTGTGGATGAGGGGACAAAGTGCACTCTCAGCCAGCTCATGGACGACGCCAAATTGGGATGAGTGGCTGACATGCTGGAGGGGCAGCATGCCCTTAGGGCTGCTAAGCAGAGGGAGAGCAACAGGTCGCAGCTGATATGGAATGATGGAAACACAGGTTGCTGAAGCAAGTCCTGCAGCTGGGATGGAATAACGTCATGCAGGAGGACAACCTGGGGCTCACTGGATGAAAAGCAGCTTTGCAGGAAAAGATGTGGGGGTCTGGTGGACAAGAACATGACAAGAAGTCAGCAGGATGCTGAGGTGTCCCGACAGCCTCAACCAAAGAGAAGCAAAATAAAGAGAGGGCAGAACTGCAGACTAGCAGTCTGGGAGAGAGCAGTATGATCAATGGCCCAAGTGCTGCAAACATTTTAAAACAGCCAGTGCTGTCAAATTTTTACCCTGCATAATAGATCAGAACTTTGGAGAAGGAAATGAGTTCATAAAAACAACCTGCTGATAATCTGGACAGCCTGGGGAGCCCACTGAAGGAGTAAGTGTATGTGACCTAAGCCCACAGCAGAGGCCTGGGCAAGCTGAGTAGCAGTCACCCTCCTGAGGTGAAAGGGTCCCAGTGCCCAGGCTGCACACATTCTCCTCTGATTGCTCGTGATAAGGGCTCATGACACACACCACTGGGTCAAATGAATTTCTGTGGCAGAGTTGGAGGAGGAAAGTAGGAATGAATCAAAAAAGGGGAATGCAGTCCAGGAGTCCTACCAGGACACATCCCCAAACACAGGTGGATCTCAGACCCTCTCGGGCAAGCCTCTTTCTGCAATGATCAGCAGCAGCTGGGAGGAGATGCCTCTGGTGGGGTGGAGGGCAGCTGTATTGCTCTCTGGGTAGACAAAGAGATCTCAGGCTCTTGTCGCACCAGTGCAGAGCAGCTGTCTGCTCAGAGGCCTGCAGGGGAAGAGGGACAGAGCTCAGGGCTCATGGGGTGAAGGTGGTGACGTGTGTCTGGGGCCAGGGCACTGCTCTCTGCTAGACCTTCTCCTAGGAAAGCTGTGCAGGAGCAGGCATACCCTGGAGAAAAGCTTTTCCCATGTTCCTGGGACCAGTGACAGGGTCCCTTCTGTGTGAGAACATGACATGCCAGCAGGGCCATGCCTGCCATTCGTACTCTGAGGTCATTTCTGCCTGAGTACCTGATAGCCCCAAACTTGTGACTCTGAGGACCCTTATTGCTCTGGATAGGCCAGAGAGGGCTCTTAGCTCCCACAAGCTGTTGTGATGTTACCTCAGTGTCCGGTGGTGACCAGACAGAAAAGGCCCATGGTTTGGATGTTGGTTGTGTTGGCCTTTCTGCCTCAGGACCTGGTAGGCCAGCAGCAGGGAAATGGCCTGGATGTTTGTTAGTGAGGTCACTGCTGTGCCAGTCCCTGATAGGCTAGCAGCAGGGAAATGGCCTGGATATTGGTAGTGAGGTCACTGCTGGGCCAGTCCTTGATAGCCCAAAAGCAGGGATATGGCTCTGAGGGTGACTGTGAGGTCACATCCTTTTCTGTAGACTTGACGTCATCAGGAGGCTCTGGGTTGCTGAGGTTTCTTGTGACATCACCTCTGTCCCTGCTGCTGATAGGCCAGAGCCAGCTGAAGGTTCCAGGGCACATTGTGAGGTCACTGCTGCCCCGTGCGGGATTGGCCGGTAGCAGGACCAGCCCCAGCCAAGGGCCTGTGAGGTCCCGTCAGTGTGAGCAGCTGATCAGAGGACAGGGCTGTGACATGGACTGTGCGGACGTGTCTGTCTGTGCAGAGGACAGGCTGGAAACGCTCTGGCCGTGCAGGGCTGTCCCCAGAGCGAGTCCTGGAGATGGAGAAGGAGCAGCAGGTGAACGGCTGATCCTCGTCCATGGACGGGATCCCTGGAGCGCAGGACCGCACGAGGGAGGTGAGCAGTGGGGCTGGAGGCAGAGGCGGCAGCAGGAATGGGACCTGCATGGAGAGCACGAGGATGGTGGGGAAGGAGATCTGGGCCAAGATAGCCAGGCAGGAGCTTCTCCAGCGAGGGGACACGTATTCCTGGCCATGGGCATTTCCTCTCACACAAAGCAGCCCAACGGGCACTCTCTCCTGTGCCTGACGCTGGTTCAGGAAGAACAAGGTGGCACTGAAGATGTCTATGGGCCTTGACAGCCTTTGATGCAGCCACCCAGAGGTCCTCATTAGCCCATTACCTGTTCATACCATGTGGTGGGATGAAGAGGAGTTCAGGGGAGGAGAGCTAGAAGGGTTTGAGAGTGCAGAGTCTGGAGCAGAGATGAGGCAGGGCCGGGGTGCCTCCCATTTATCCAGCACCCTGGATGTAGACGGGATGGGCTTTCCCTACAGCCAGTGCTGGAATGTCTGTGTTTGGGTACAGGACAGAAACGTAGGATGTCCTGGGGCACTTATCCAGCAATCACTCCAAGGGGACATGGTTTTCCTGTAGGTCCCCTGCTGTATCTGCTAGAGACGTGTGGTTGTGCTGGACACCCCTGGCATCTGACAAGGCCCTGCCTAGCCTTTTCTGTGCCATCAAATCAAGGGTCTGCACTGAATTACAAGAGCTGCGGGTTAATCCTGGAATCTTCCCATGCCTCAACTTCCCCATGCTCTCATTGTAATTGGCATCTGGGGTCATTTCAGACAGCCAAGGCAATTCCCCACCTGGACCCCAGCTCATGCTGTAGGATGATGCATGTCTCTCAGTAGCTCCATCACTGGCACCTTGCTTGGACCCCCTCAAACTCATCCACTGTCACATACCTTGGCCCTCCTCAGTCTCTTCCACTGTCACCAGGTGTTTCTGCGGGAGCTACTGACTCTCACCCTGCATCTCCAGTGATTAGAGTGGAGCTTTGAGAAGGAGCTTGTGTGCAGATCGCTGTGCTCTGCTCGTTCAGTTTTGGCAAGGGAAATCCCACCACTTGTGTTTTTGTGGAGTTTACAGGAGGGATCTGAATACGACTTCAGATCCAGGCCTAGACAGGTACTGCCCAGATTGATATTTCTGAATCAGCACCTGGACCATATGTCAATGAACTCCCCACTTGTTCACTCCTCGGTCTTCTGTCTAGTTAAGGGATGTGAAATGAGGCTTCCAGAGTGGGGTATTTCCAACTTTCATAGATAGTCATCCTTTGATGCAATAAATTGCCATGTTGAAATAATCTAACTCCAATCATTAGCAAAGGACAACAGGTGATTATTTTAGTTTATTGAAGTGAACTTTTCCCAGGAGTAGGGGGCACGGGGGACAGAGAAATTGGTGAGTTCAGCTGGGCCTCTGCTCCTGAGCGGGACCAGGCTCCTGGGACGGAGGCAGCTCGTGGCAGCCTGTCAGCACTGCCCAGAGACAGCCGAGTGCAGGAGCAGCTCCTGTGCCAAGAGCAGCAGGGCTGCGGGCACTGCCTGCTGCTGCGGACAGGGGAGGAGGGAAGGCAGCGAGAGGGGAACAGCAGTGTGAAGCGGGAGGACAGACCAGAGCTCACTGTGGAAGAAGTCCTCACAAAGCCTTGCATGGTAAGACTCTGGCTGAGGGGCATAGCAAGAGGAGGAGATGATTCCGAGCAGGGATTTCCTGATGCACCTTGGCAGGGTGCTCCTTTCTTCCAGAGATAGCTGCAGGGATGTGAAGCTGGGTATGAACACGGGTCTACCCCGGTTTCTTAGAGCAGCATCTCTGTGCCCTAGGAGTCACTCAGGGCAGTGACTCTGCTCCTGCAAGGGTCAGTGCTGCCCAGAGAAGCTCTGAGTGACAGGGTTGCCCCCAGCCGGGCAGGATCATCCTCCTGTTGAGAGAGTGTTGTCTGGGTGAAGTCTGCTCACTGCTCTAGTTCATTCTCAGGATGTGTCTGAAGAGTCTTTCCAAGAGCAATTTCAAGAGAAGGGCTATTTCCAAGGGCAGGAGCTTTTCACCTGCTGGTTGCACTTTCAATTTTCTCCCTAATTGCAGCAGAGAGAAAATCTGTTCTGTCAAGGACCTGGGACTCCCATCCTTCACTCTCAGAGATCAGTAGGCCTGTGAGAATGCTCACAGAACCCCTTCAACCCACCTTAGCCTGCAGCCAGCATCAGCATCACCTTTGTGGAATTTATTTTACTTGCTCCTTACAAACTACCTGCACAGAGATGCCCTTGCACAGTGCTCTGTTCCCAGAGGTTTTTGCAGAATAGAACTGAGTATACAAAAGGTGTCACATGATCTATGAACATAGACTCCAAAGAAATGTTGGGACAGAGAAAGATGCCAGCAGGGACTGCTATGGGCAGCAGAGATGGACAGGGAAGGAGAGGGAAGTGTCCATCACGATGGGAGGATGGATTTTGGGAAGTCATGGTCAGTCCCTCCATTGCAGACACCGTCCTCTGAGCAAGCCCTCCAAGTCTCCTCCGCCACCCAGCAGCCTCTCTGCCCCAACAGCCTTGGGGTCTGGGCCATGAATCCTGCCCTTTGTGTCCAGACCTCGGGAGAGGACAGGGACATCCCTCCTGCTATGGACATTTTTCCTGCCTGCTGACAGAGGGACTCGAGCGCCTTGCCTGCAATGTCACCATCTGGCAGGTGACATGTCCTGCTGGGTGAGGTGAAGGTGTTCCTGAGCGCCCTTCTGCCTCCGTCTCCTTGCCCGAGTTGGCATTAGGGTCCTGGTGTTGTTGCTCCTTCTTGCCCCTCCTCTCCGTGCTGCTCTTGTTCTTCTCTTGGGCTCCCTGGGGTTGGTGGGTTTTCAGTGCTAGTTTGGACACCTGCCCTGCAAGTTGTGGAAGAGAGGAATATGCATGGGAGTGAGATGTCCCCAGCCCCCCTCTAACTTGTGCAGCTCCAGGAAATGCAATCCGTGGGGTTACAAATGGAGCTGACTCTCCCTTATGCAGAGCCCATCTTCAGTGCACCTTCATCTGACCATTTCTCTGTCATATTCTGCTAGACTTTGAGATGTCCTCAGAAGAGGGTCATTGCTGTCCCCAGCTGTCTCTGTTGATGTCCAAGACACCTGTGAGGAATATGCACAGACGCTGAGAGTGTGGAAAGAGTATTTGGAAACTGTTCATGGGCAGCTGAAAAATAGCCCCATGTGTCCTTGGCTACAAGTGGAACATGGAGATTTCCTTCAGGTGCTGGGAGAAAGGGAGAGAAGTTGGAGATCTGTGAGTCTGAAATTGGACTTGTTTGCTCCTAGCAGGGGTGGGAATCTTTTCAGGGAAGCACACAGTTTTAGGGAAACACACAGAGTGATCATCATGCAGCTCGAAGAGGTGTGGGCACACGACAGCTGGAACGTAGGCAAATAGGCAGATGATCTGTCCTCACTCTGCACAAGGTGACTATGAATCCAGGTCTCACAGGATTCCCAGTAGAAATGCTGAGAATTTCTGCCTTTGACAAGCATTCCCCAGGGGCGAGTGCGGCAACTCAAAGAAAATAACAAATCCCCTCCAAAATCCCCAAACTGTGCTCTCAACACCCATTTTTTAGAAGAGGTGGTGTAGATGCTGACAATCTCTTCTAGATGCCAAGAGGATTTCACCTGAAAAACTGTGAATCTCAGAGCTCCCTGTTGTCCCCTTCCCACTACTTCAGAGCAGGACAGATGTCCATGGAGCCCACAAGAAGATGTTCCTGCTCTTCATATCACACATTCAGTCACCCCAAACTGGAGCTCAAGCAAGGAGCTGCACAAAGATCCCCTCGGTAAAGAGATGCAATTTGGGAGGTGTATTAGAACTGGAATATTGGCTTTTTTACTGGAAAAAAATCTTTGTAACATCAATATCTTTTCTTCTTTGTCCACAAAGCCTGGAGACAGAAAAATGACCAACAGCAGTTCCTTCAACAAGTTCCTCCTCCTGCCATTTGCAGACACGCAGGAGCTGCAGCTCTTGCACTTCTCGCTCTTCCTGGCCATCTACCTGGCTGCCCTCCTGGCCAACGGCCTCATCATCACAGCCGTAGCCTGTGACCACCGCCTCCACACCCCCATGTACTTCTTCCTGCTCAACCTCTCCCTCCTCGACCTTGGCTCCATCTCCACCATCGTCCCCAAATCCATGCACAATTCTCTGTGGGACACCATGGCCATTTCCCACTTAGGATGTGCTGTACAGGTCTTTATGTTTGCCTTTTTCATGTCAGCAGAGTTTTATCTCCTCACAGTCATGGCTTATGACCGCTACGTTGCCATCTGCAGACCCCTGCACTATGGGACCCTCCTGGGCAGCAGAGCTTGTGTCAGAATGGCAGGAGCTGCCTGGGCCAGTGGCTTTCTCCTTGCTCTCCTGCACACTGGGAACACATTTTCCATTCCCCTCTGCCAAGGCAATGTGGTGGAGCAGTTCTTCTGTGAGATCCCTCAGATCCTCAAGCTCTCCTGCTCACACTCCTACCTCAGGGAAGTTGAGCTTCTTGTGGTTAGTATCTGCTTAGGCTTTGGGTGTTTCACTTTCATTGTGGTGTCCTACGTGCAGATCTTCACTGCTGTGCTGAGGATCCCCTCTGAGCAGGGCCGGCACAAAGCCTTTTCCATGTGCCTCCCGCACCTGGTCGTGGTCTCCCTGTTTCTCAGCACTGCATTTTTTGCCTACCTGAAGCCCCCCTCCATCTCCTCCCCAACTCTGGATCTGGTGCTGGCTGTTCTGTACTCGGTGGTGCCTCCAGCAGTGAACCCCCTCATCTACAGCATGAGGAACAAGGAGCTCAAGGATGCCTTGAGGAAAGTGATTTCATGGATGTTTTTCAGCAGTGGTAAAATTGCCATTTCTCTCCATAATTACTCTTTCTGTATCCCAACCAGATTGAGCACTGTTTCTTCATGTTATTTTTATTGTGGCTTTCATTAGTAGTAATAATTGTTACCATGTTGCTACACAAATTCTTGGTTTCACGGTATTTATTCTGAGACTGCTCTGTCTCACCTAGTCCATTAAATTGTGATGAATGCTGGATCAGGACAGGCTCCCTCACTGGCTCCTATGTGATAGAAAATGTTCTGCCCAGTGCAATGCCTGAAGGCTTGACTTCCTTCAAAGCTGGTGTCAATAATATGCCCAAGAAACTGCACACCACAAGGGCCTTCTGAGCTGCTTGCTCCATGGGTTCAGCATCAAAAACTCATCATCTTGTAATGATCTCTACAGAGATCAAGGGGTGGATTTGGGAAGCAGGAATAGTGTAGAGGTTGAATGGTGCTGCATTTACATGACCAGAGCTGTGCCACGTGTTAAAGCACAGTGTCAGATTCCTGTCTTTCTGGAGGGGAAGCTGGAGATGCCAGGAGAGCAGTGAGTGGAGCCTCACAAGGGGAGAGGTCCTGTAAGGTGGAGGCACCTAAAGGTAACACACTAAACCCAGGTTTTTGGGGGCAAGGCAGACCTCAGGATCTAGAGGTGCACCTGGACACAGCCAGTACCCTCAGAAATGTCCGTAGTTCCTCCCAGCACCTGACACATCCTCAGACTCCTGGGGGGAATCGCGGCCACAAACCCCTTTGGTTGAGTCTGCTTCCCTCCCTGAGCAGAACAGCAACAGTGGAGACACTTCCTGATACCTGTGTGCTCAACTGCCCCTTTGCTCCGGGAAGCAGCACCGTGAGTTCAGGGTCTTGCTGGGAGAACAGGGAAGGGAATGGTGGGAACAGGCAACGGAATCAGAGGAGGGATTGTCTGAAATGACAAGGAAGTGGAACTGAATGTGAAGGGGTCTTGGAGAGAAAAATGCTGACATTGACTCCAAGACAATACTGGTGCACTACAGCAAGCTCCAAGACAATACTCAGGGTGTGGGTATGAGAGCCAGACAACCCTGCTGTGCTGGCCCACCCCATGGCCTGGGAAGCAGATGAAGAAGGATCAATGCTGTCCATCCTCTTAGCTCATAGGGGCATCAACCCTCCTGAAGGATGGCACCAAATATAAGGCTAAGACCCCTTTCAGAGACCTATACTGAAGGAAGCAGGACCCAGGAGACACATCACTTTGCTGCTTTCTCTGAGGTGGTTTGTGAGGTGAAGGTGCTGACATGGGGACGAGGGCACTGCTGCCTCCTCAGCCCTCTCCCAGCTCCTGGGAACTCATTGCAGGAGCCAGCCAGTCCCCGAGAACAACTATTCCCACAACTTTGCAGCCAGTGCTGGCAGGCTGTGTGCACGTGGGGTGCCGTTTGAGCCACACACTTTTTCACATTGCTTAAAGGAGACTGTACCCACCTCCTCACCATACCTGGGTGCTTGGTAACTCCCATTGTGGTCTCACCCTTGTCACCTGCAAGCTTGAACTCAGGCCCTAGCCCTCATGTTCAAAGAGCTCCACACAGCTGAGCTGCCCCTTCACACTAAGGGCTGCCCCTTTGCTCATCTTCCTCTGCTCACTCCTGAAGATCTCCTACCCTGCTACTGTATGAGATGTAGAATCCTGTGTGAGATTCCACCACACCTCAGCAATATTTCTCAGTCAGATGGGCACCTCCATCTGCTTCTCTCTCTGCCCCAAGCTTTATGCACTTGTGGATGCTTCAGTTGCAGAGCCTCAGCTGTGGCACCGAGAACAGGTTGGTGATGGTAAGACTTGTTCTACCAAGGGCCAAGGACACAGCGTTTCTGGTGCCTGCCCTTCAGAGCACAGGCATGCTGTCATGGAGAGCAGGTGGCAATGTGATGGTGAGAGAGGGGTCCCACTAAGAGAGCAAAGCCTGCAGAGCCCAGGGCCAGGGGGAAACAGAGCTGGGTTGCCCAGCCTTGGCAGGAGAGGGTTTTGCTGCCTGAGCTCCCTCTGCAGCACCTTGGTGCCTGGGACAGAGCTAAACTGATCTCCAGGAAGGACAATGCACCAGTGAAGAAGGTCCTGGCTTGGACTGCCATCCAGTCTCCCTGTGAACATCACTAACACTGCCCTTGCTCCTGTCATCCAATGGTGGAAAGAGGTCTCTTCTCTAGTAGCCTCACCCTTAAAATCTTGTAGCTCTCCCTCTCTGGAAACTCTTCACACCCTTACATGAGGGAAATGGGCTAACGATGACCTCCGTGCGGTAAATCACAGCCTGCCCAGGTCCAGGGGCTTCTTCAGTGGCACCTTGTCCTTCCTGGAGAGAGGTTCCCCTCTGTCACAGGCCCAAGTTGCCATTATTTGCCCCTAGGAGGCAAATCGCTCTCCTGTTTCTCCCTGGCCTTGGGCATTCCAGATTTTTTTCTCTTTCTGGGAACCTCCTTTCAGCATAGCCCTGACAAGTGCTCACTACATGAGCAAGTCACTGCTATCAAATGGGGCCATTGCGCACACGGTGTCCTTGGCTCTTGGTAACAGGTTTCTCCATTTCAGATCTCATCTTTGTGCTGCAGCTGAGGTTCTCCACCCCAATATCGTACACAAGTGCATGCAGGCTGGGCCACAGAGAAGGGCAGATGGAGAGGCACAAGCTGTCACTGCACTGAACCATGGTTGGAATAATTGAGATGCTTTGAGACCACTCACATGACTAGAGGGCTGTGATGGCAGAGGACAAGCTCCGCAGGAAGAAAGGTTAGGGGGGAAGAGCAGGATGGAGTGGATGTCCTTGATGTGAAGGGACAGCTCAGATGGAAGGAGCTCTTGCATGGGATGGATCAATATCTGGGGGAGAGCTTGCGTAGGCTCCCGCCCGCTGGGGGAATCCTGCAATCTGAAGGGTGGCGGAGCTTAGGAAATCCAGCAGGTCTTTAAGGAGCACAGCCAGCCAGCCCAAGATGGTCCATCCTGATGCTCATTAAAACTACAAGACACCTTGGGAGATCAGGTTGGTGACAGAGGATAGTATGGTCTATTTTGTAGTGATGGTGTTCCAGTAGGGACAAAAACCAGGTCCTGCCCTTGGCACAGACCAACTCTTCCAGGGATGCGGGCTGGAGAATGTCCGGCTGGGCAGCAGTTCTTTGGAGAAGGACCTTTGTGGGCAGAGAGTTGCATGTGAGCCAGCAACCTGCTCTGGAGGCCACCGTGTCCTGGACTGCATGAACAGGAGCTCCCTACTCTGTACTCGTTAGAGTACCTCTATATACTGCATGCATTTACTCTGTAGAACTCTGCTCATCACATGAAGTGAGTTCAGTGTCAGGCCCCCAAGGTGGTTGGGGGCTGGAGCACCACTTACCCTCCTGTGAGGAGAGGGTTTGAGTTTGTTCAGTGCCAAGAAGTTAAGACTGCTACTGACGTTTTTTTTCTTTTTTCTTTTATTTTTTTTTTCTGCATATGGGTCAGTACCTGAAGAACTGGCCTCCCCAGAGTCAGGCCCTTCTGCTGGGGTGAGGTTGCTTTTACAGGCCTGGTCAGGACATGAGCTGCATGGAGAAGCTGAGGGCCATGACCTTCTTTAGCCTGCTGAACTGTTACAGCTAATGGGAAGAGAGCAGGACCCTGGGACTGCCCGCAGGGTGGTTTCAGGGATGATGGAAGTTGTTCTGGTAGTAGGAAAGAAACTGAGAAGGGAAAAGAGCCACAAACGGCTTATTGAGGTACAGACTTGACTTGAAGAAAAGAGAAATGTCACTTAAGAGCAGTGATGTGGTGCAAGAGGTCACCTGGAAGGGACCTGAGACCAAGCCATGCCTTTGTATTTCAAAGAAGAGTCACCAAGGACAGAGAAACATGGGAAAAGCTGGAGAGATGCTGGGGTGAGAACAAGGTGGGGAAGCAGCCAGGGAAACAGACACAGGCATGGGAAAAGGTGGGACAGCCCAAAGGGGAGACAGGTGAGGGCAGTGCCACAACCAAAAACCTCCTCAGGAACTAGGTCTATGTCCTCTGGCCATGGCTGGTGTCTCTGCCATTGAGGCCTAGAAGAAGAAACTTCTTCCTTCTGGCAACAGGGCCTCCTTGCCTGCTTTCCCCCAGGGACACAAGGTGTCCTGTATCAGTGTCCTGCCCTAGGCCTTGAACACCCCCATCTATACACTGCTCCAACCAAAAGCCTTGGGCAAAGCATGGTGGAAAGGATGTCTGTACTCAAGGACTGGGTACCTCTATTTGGTCATTCTGCTTGATAACGCACATGAAGGGTTGACCTGGCATCAGAGGCACCTGCACTTTGCATTTTCCTACGTTTAATCATGGCTTCCAACTCTCTGCTCTAATCAGCCCCTGGGGAGGCTTTCCTTGGTAATGAACCACAGTGGGACCCATTAACCCTCCAAGAAACTTAAGGATGTGCTTCTGACTTGAACTTCTGGAGAAGTTTCTTCAGTCTCCTCTCACCATCAGAGGTTCATGGACTCAGCTCCAACTACTCCCAAGGGGTCAGTGAAATGCAAAACCCCTCAGGAGCCATGATTCTTGCCATAATTTTCTTCAATCTTCAACTCTGTTCTACCTAATTGGAATGGAGTGTATTAAAAATAGGCAGATCTCATTGAGCACCTGAAAAAAGAGATAGCTGGGTTTTTTTCAGCTTTCTTATTTTTTTCCATGTTCTGAATCAGGCATGCACTTTCTCCGCTTCCTAGAGTGCCTCCCAATGAAGTCTGGACATGTGTGAAAAGCAGTATTTCTGAGGGGAGACCTGTATGCAGAAGGTTCCTGCCCAGCTCCCCAGCCCTGCCAGTTCCCTCATCAGCCAGTGGGGACTCGGATCACTCTGCTTAAAATCAAACTGTTTTTCCATTCCAGGAACTGAATGTTATAGCTCATGTGCACCAAATTCCCACCCGAACTAGTGGCAAACCGGCAGAAATGTTAAGTGTGATGAAACAAAATAACCTGGATCCTGTGTCAATAGGAAACAAAAGGCACTTCTCAACTGCTAGTTGAGTCCTGATTGCTTCCAAGGAGCTCCACAGCCTACAAGGAATAACCTTCCTTGAACTGTTTTTCACAACTAGATAGAAAAGGCTGGATAGACACATGGTAAAGGAACTGGTTAAGAGACAACAAGAGTCTCCTGAAAGACTCCCTGAAGCTCAAAGCAGCAAGGGAAGAGTTGAGAGGTGTCTGAATGATAAAGAGCAAGAGGAGGAGGAAGACTTAAAAAAAAAAAAAAAACGGAAAGTGCAGATGTGCAGATCATCTGAATCAAAGCTGTCTTTCAAAAAGTTCAGCTTAATCAGGCTTGTAGAGATATGTGAGGGATTGGTGAAAGGGTGTATACGAGGAGGGAGATTCTGCCCGATGTCAGACCCCATCCGGACAGATGTCTCTGTCAAATCCAGTTATCTGGACTCTCCTTTCTAGTCAAAGGAGGAAAATAAGTGCTCTTAACAGACTTTTAATTTCAGATATATTTCCCAATGACAAGCTAAGGGCCTGCAGGAACTGCCTCCAAAATTTTCAGCACTGCAGGGGAATACAACGAACACAGAGCATCTCCAGCAGCACCGGCCTCTCTATGTGATGAAATGGAATCCATCCCCTAAAGCAGATTATAGTCATAAGTGAGATAATTCCCAAAGAATAACAAAGATTGCCTTTTTCCAAAACTTCAGGCAGTTTTTAACATTATGAAATACATTTTCATTCTTCTAATTTGGCAGCACCATGTTCGTGCACTACTTTCACCATGGCCATGAAGTAAGGCAGGAAGCAGACTCCTAGATAAAGTTCTCAGGAGGATCTGTGTTAAGGGCTCCTCTTTTCTGGCCTATCATCTCTATCTTAAGCAGCACAGTGCATGAAACCCTGCTGAGGAAGTGAAGAACAGCGAGCCTGCTTTGGTGCCTCCAGGAGGAAGACTGTCTTCTGCCACAGACTGTCCTCCATCCCGCTTCTACCCAAAGAGCAGCCCACAGCAGTTATCATGGAGCTGAGGCTCACCCTCATCTCAGCCTGTGCTCAGACTTTGTGCTCTTTCATCCCACAGGAATTTGATCCTCTCTTGCCAAATGCCAAACCCTCAAACCAAGCCTCAAGCTCAGGCAACCCTATAGCTCTGCCCAGGGCACACACTTGCCGGGGCAAGGACAGAGAAGTGACCTCTTCAGTTGCCCCATTTAGACATTTCTCAGGCTTCACCTTGTTGGTGAAGGTTGACTGAAGCCAAGCACGGCTACACTTGCTAGAATCCCAGTCCCATTCAGCCATGAGCCCACATTTTCCTTCTTCATTATTTTCCTGTCACTGAAGCAGGAGCAAGGAGATTTGGCTTTCCCCAAACCATCCTTAATTTACTGGACAATATTTCTGACTTCCTCCTTTGCAGCCTCTCTCTTCTTCCTCTTTCCACATGCTGCCTTATTGACTTGAAGACCACATGCCAGTTCCCTGTTTAGTCAAGCTGGGCTCCAGCGAGATTTCCTAATATTACCAACTGTTTGTATGGAGCATTCTTCTTCTTGACAGATGCTTACTAAATGGCTGCCTTTCCTGAGGTCCTCCACCCTTCAGAGCTCCTTGGAGCTGTTCTCCTCAGAGTGGGGAACCTGGGGCCTTGGCCCCCAACAAGAACATGGTCACCATGGGGACCACCCGCTCACAATGGCCTTATGGGCAGGCTACCACTGCCATCACAAAGCCCTGGTGGTTTCCATAGGGACCCTATAATCATGCCCTGCTGGACACCATGGCAGACCCCATCATGATGCCTTTGTGGGCGCTATGGAGGTCCCATCATGATTCCTTGGTGGAGACCATGGAGAAAGACGCCATCACAATGTCTTGGTGAAAACCGTGGGGATCCCATTATGATGTCTTTCTAGAGATCCATAGTAGAGATCTACAAAAGGCCACCTCTGTTGCTCTGCCCACTAATCCTCATCCCTACAATCCTGACAGGCTCTCTGTCCATCCCTATGCAGAGCTCCCTGCATCCCCCTGCTCTCTCCAGGGGTTCCTTTGTCCACATCACTTGTACCTTTCCCTGCCATCCCAGGCCATCAATTCCTCACTCTTGCTGGAGTCTTCTCCCCTGAGTCACTCCCAGTGTAAGGCTCTCCTCACCGGCTTGGCCACCTGGTTGATGACCATCAGGCCAGCAGATGGGAAGAGCCTCCATCCAAAGGATATGTGACAACCTGCAGTCCTGGTGCCCTGCTGTGGACTCAGCTCCAGATCCTCCTGCAAATCCTACTGAAAAAATAAAATGAAAAAGAAGAAAAAAAAAACGAGGGAGAGCAGGAAAGACCCTTTCTATTTGTCCTCTCCAATTTCATCTTGTAATAAGCTGGCATGAGGGTACTTGAAAGCAATATGAATTATAGTATATGAAATGCAGAATTAAATCATGAATATTTAGGACACGTTCTCCTTCTTGCATCAGTGCATGCCCAGATGTGCAGGGATGCTGCTGCTGGAGGCATGTTCTGTGCATCACTGCTCTGTTCCAGAGCAAAGGCCACCACAATGGCACTGGCTGATGACTCCAAAGCCCACGGACAGACCAGCAGGTTATGAGGAAGCTCCAGAAGTGCCTTTGCCCACTCTGCCTGTTGACGGCACCAGTAGCACCTTTACTGGCTCCATCAGGCCACCAGGCAGGGGAAGGGGGATATCCAGGGAGTGCCAGGCACCCAAAGGCCGTGCCAGTGCCTTAGGGACCATGGGTGTGTGTGTGTGCAGGTGCTGTAGGTGGGCACATGGACCATTTGTGACTGTCCTAGCCTGAGAGACAGGGCAGGATGGTAGATTTCTTGAAGCAATCTCTAGAAAAGTGAAGGTGCTATTGAAGATCTCCCTGTTCATATAATCTAGCGGGGTGAGCAGGAATTCAGGGGAGGAGAGCTAGAAGGATTTGAGAGTTCAGAGATGAGACCCCAGAGCTTGGAGTGATGTGCCTCCTCTTTTTGCAGCATTCTGCATGTAGGTGGGACAATTTTCCCTGCAGTCAGTGCTGGAATGTCTTTGTTTGTGTACGGGATGGAAACGTAGATGCCTTGGGACACTTGCCCAGCAGTCACTCCAAGGGGACGTGGTTTTCTTGCAGGTGCCCTGCTGCATTTGCCAGAGACACGTGACTGTGCTGGACACCCCAAGCATCTGACAAGGCCCAGCCAGCACTTTTCTATGCCATCAAATCAAGTATCCACACTGAAGTACCAGAGCTGCTGCTTTATGCCAGAATCTTTCTACGCCTCATCTTCACAGTTCCTGGGGCTGCCATTGTATTTGGCATCTGGGGTCATCTCAGACGGGCAAGGCAATTCCCCATTGGCCCCCACCCTGATCCTCTAGGATGATGCAGGTCTCCCAGGAGCCGCATCAGAGCAAGTGGGCACTGGCACATGCCTTTGACCTCCTCAGTCTTTTGGACTGTCCCCAGGTGTTTGTGCAGGAGCCACTGACTCCCATCCTCCATCTCCAGTGATTGCAATTGCAGCTTAGACAAGGAGCTCTCTTGCAGACCTGTGTGTTGTACTCACTTCAGTTGTGGCAAAGGGAATCATACAACCTGCCTGTGGAGTTCACAGGAGTTTTATGAATCCCACTTCACGTCAGGGGCTTCTAGACCAGAATGAGATCCCCAGACTGACACATCTGAGTCGATCCCTGAACCATGTGTCGAGGAGCTCCCTTCTTGTTCTAACTAGGTGTCCTGCCTAGGTCAGAGAGGAGAATTGGGGGTTCCACAGGAGCATATTTCTCTCTCTCCTAGGTAGTGATCCTCTGATGATAGAACTTGCAATGCCGGAAATAGTTCCTCTCCACTCAATGGGAAGAGACAACAGGTGATTACTTCACTCTATTCCAGTGAACATTTCCCAGGAGGAGGGGACACAAGGGACAGAGAAATTGGTGAGTTCAGCCGGGCCTCTGCTCCTGAGCAGGGCCAGGCTCCTGGGACGGAGGCAGCTCGTGGCAGCCTGTCAGCACTGCCCAGAGACAGCCGAGTGCAGGAGCAGCTCCTGTGCCAAGAGCAGCAGGGCTGCGGGCACTGCCTGCTGCTGCGGACAGCAGAGGAGAGAAGGCAGCGAGAGGGGAACGGCAGTGTGGAGCGGGAGCACAGAGGAGACCTCCACAGCTCTTGACACGGTGAGTTTGTGCTTACAGGACAATGCTACGGAGCTTCTTGAAGGAGACATAAGGACCCATCACACCCCAAGGCTGGCAGCATTTTTTGCTTCTTTCTGCTGGCTTTTCCAGTGCAGAGGAAGAGGAGCTGCTTGAGAGCAGGGATTCTCTAACATACCACCTAAGGGCAGGGCATCCTGCTGCCTTCCCCAACAGAAAGAGCAGTGATGTGAAGCCGGGTTGTGCAGACAGGGTGAGAGGTCTGCACTTCAGAGCAGGGTCCCTGCACCCAAAGGTGCTGTGTGCCCGCAGCAGTGACTGTGTCGCCTGTGAAGGTCAGCGCTCAGCCTGCCCAGGGAGCTCCCCACAGCACTGAGGGGAGAAGTTCTGGGTGGGAGGATTATCCTCTACCAGGACAGGCTCCTTCTCCTGCTGGGAGGTGCTGCGTGGGTCAGGTCTGCTCACAGGTCTAGCTGTGAGCACATTTCAGGGGGCACTTTGCAAAAGGAAAGGCAAGGCAGGCATTGAGATGGTGCTTAGAATTTCCTTCCACTTGGTAAGAGGAAAATGGAAACAAAACCGTCATATTTGGACAAGAGACTGAGACTCATTAAGAGATTCAAGGAGCAGCCAAAGAGTCTGCCAGGGACATCTGAATGTCCCCTCACCCATCCCTTAGTGCATAGACAGCACCAGCTTCTCCTGGGCTGCTGCATCAGGATCTGTCTATCTGAACTGCTCTTTAGCACCTGCAGACATGGGGGTGCCCCTGGACAGTCCCCTGCTCCTGGGAGGTTTCTGCAGGGAGAACTGGGCTCACTTGTGAGTGTCGTTGTCCTTCATGTGAGTGAGGTGCAAGTACACGACAGTGAGGGGCAAGGCTCGGTGATGAAGCAGGTCCCATGACAAAGTCCTAACAAGGTTTTTTTTTTTTTTTTTTTTTTTCCTTTTGGAATGCACAAGGGTTTATGCTGAGAACGATTGAAGCACCAAAAATTTCTGCTCTATCAAAATATGTTCCCACATTGAGTAGGCACCTTTGTGTGTTTGTGTGTGCACCATCATATATATTATTTATACGCATGCTTATATATCAACAGACTCCTCCACTTATCCTTTTGCAGAGAAGATTTGAATTCTAAATGTTGAACAGCCCTGCCGTAGAAGGGGTGGATATCGTCTCCTGCAGCTTGTGTGCATCAAAGCTGCTCCTTCTCTCTGCAGTGCCTGGAATAAGGGTGCAGGGTGCAGGGTTAAAGGAGGCATGAGGACAAGGTCTATCTCTAGACCTCTCGACATGTAGAAAGGGTAAGGTCTATCCTTGTTTCCTTTTGACTGTTGTTCTCCGTTGTTGGAGTGAGATCTGGTGTGGCAGACTCAGATACAAATATCTCTGTTGAGGAGGGCAAGAGAGATGGGGGTTAATCCCTCACAGAGCTCTTCTCCTTCAGACACAACTGGTGTGAGGGCTGTATTCAGCTCTCATGCTGGTGAATGGAGAATATTCCCACTTGGTCTCTGGACTAAGTCCATTCCAAGCAATGCAATATGCCATTCCAAGGCATCTCCACAAATACCACTCAAAGACTAGTGCATCTATTTCCACCTGCAGCAAAGCAGAAACAACTCCTCCAGAGCTATGGGCAGGAGTCCCTGCTGAACTTGGCACACTCAGGCAGTTCAAAGTGGAGCACCAGAAAGGGAGCTGAAATAAGGGAGAGAGGAAATGTGGGGAGTTCCTTGAGAAACTGAAATGGTTTGGCTCAGAAAAGCCTGCCTTAACTTTTGGCTTTCTTTCCTTCCTCGGACAGGACTCCTGGGCCCCGAAGGAACTAATGTCCAACGGCAGCTCCTTCAGCGAGTTCCTCCTCCTGCCATTCGCAGACAGGCGGGAGCTGCAGCTCTTGCACTTCTCGCTCTTCCTGGCCATCTACCTGGCTGCCCTCCTGGCCAACGGCCTCATCATCACAGCCGTAGCCTGCGACCACCGCCTCCACACCCCCATGTACTTCTTCCTCCTCAGCCTCTCCCTCCTCGACCTTGGCTCCATCTCCACCACTGTCCCCAAATCCATGAGCATTTCCCTTTGGAACAACAGGACCATTTCCTACTCAGGGTGTGCTGCCCAGATCTTCCTGGTAGCATTCTTGTTTTCAGCAGAGTATTCTCTCCTCACAGTCATGGCCTATGACTGCTACATTGCCATCTGCAGACCCCTGCACTATGGGATCCTCATGGACAGCAGAGCTTGTGTCAAAATGGCAGCAGCTGCCTGGGCCAGTGGCTTTCTCAATGCTCTCCTACACACTGGGAACACATTTTCCCTGCCACTCTGCCAAGGCAATGTGGTGGAGCAGTTCTTCTGTGAGATCCCCCAGATCCTCAAGCTCTCCTGCTCACACTCCTACCTCAGAGAAGCTGGGCTTCTGGTGGTTAGTATCTGCTTAGGCTTTGGGTGTTTCATTTTCATT
Source organism: Tinamus guttatus (assembly GCF_059628265.1). Classification (NCBI taxonomy): domain Eukaryota; kingdom Metazoa; phylum Chordata; class Aves; order Tinamiformes; family Tinamidae; genus Tinamus; species Tinamus guttatus. The sequence continues at coordinate 768,388 of NW_028288816.1, read as the reverse complement.
GTGGTGTCCTATGTGCAGATCTTCAGAGCTGTGCTGAGGATCCCCTCAGAGCAGGGCCGGCACAAAGCCTTTTCCATGTGCCTCCCGCACCTGGCCGTGGTGTCCTTGTTTCTCAGCACTAGCATGGTTGCCTACCTGAAGCCCCCCTCCACCTCCTCCCGATTTCTGGATCTGGTGGTGGCTGTTCTGTACTCGGTGGTGCCTCCAGCACTGAACCCCCTCATCTACAGCCTAAGGAATGAGGAGCTCAAGAATGCCCTAAGGAAACTCATCCAGCGGGTCTAGTGCCAGCAACAAGATCTGTGCTAGGGGATTTGGCATTAAGGATAAGTGTTGTTCATTTATTTCTTGCTTGCTTTTTTTCTCTTATATTCCAATAAAGGAAAAATATATAGTCTGGTTCATGCTATTTCTCCGCAGGAAAGTCTCATTTGAATCTGCCACAGGGACCATGTTGAAGCAGGACGCCAGGCCTCCCCTTCACCAGCAAAGAGGGGGGAAACTCTGAGCCCCACTAAGCAACCTCCGATGTCTCCCATGCACTGAGGAGAGTTTCCCTGTGCAGCATCTCTTCCAGCACTGACTCCAAGGGAGAACAGGGGCATAGAGTCAGGCTCACCTGAGTATAGACAGAGTGAGACCATGTCTCCTGTGTCCTTTAGGAGAACTCAGCTCCCCTAGCCAAAATCAGGGGGCAATTTTTCCTGCTCTCCTGTGGAGGTCATAGTCATGTGTTGCCCTACACTGATCATTGCAAACACTCTGGGGTCGTGTGTCACCAGTATTGGTGGTGGCAGTCCCAGCCAAACTGGGTCTGCTTCTCTCTCTGACCACCGTGGACCATAGTCCCACAGCTGCTCACTCTGCAAAGCAGCACCACCAGAACAGGGCAGGCGCAGGAACAGCCCAGCCAGCAATGGGGACACTGATCTGGGAAAAGGCTCTGTGAGGAGTAGAGATGTCCCAGGAAAGAGGCAGGGTAACATCCTGAGATAGAAAATGCAAAGGAGAGCCAGGTTTCTGTGTACCTTCGAGGAAATGCTCTGTTTTGGTGTGGCCAACTTTGAATAAATTGACTACACTCATGTTAAAACAATGTTTTAAGGAAGTCTCTAGAGTATCTTCAATGCAGTCATTGAAAAAAAGAAAGTCCTACTTTCCAAAATTTCTCACAGCTTTTGCCATTGTCATTTACTCTTTTCTGCTGTTTCATGTCTATCGTAAGCATCACAGTGTAAGAAACCCTGCTGGCGAGTTTTAAAAATAGAGATCCTCCCTTGGTACCTCTGGGAGGAAGGCTGTCCTGTCACCGCAGAAATAAGATTTGAGGCTCCCCAAAACATACTGACCTGTGGCCACACTTTGTGCTGTTTCAGCCCCCATGAATTTGATCCTGTCTTGGACCACCCTGAAGCCCTAAATTCCCTCACTGGACTGCCTGGAGAAGAGATGTGACAGTGCAGGAGTGCAGAAGTGTCCTCTTCAGGGCTCCCTTTGAGACATTTTTCAGTTTTTGGAATCATCTGGAGATATTCCTGAAGGATTATCAGCAGGTTTTGGGAAATATCTGGGGGGAAATGAGGTGACTGCTTTCCAGGACATGAAGAGACACCTCTCTGCTCCTCCTGGCTCTGGGATGTGGCTCCAAAGGGCAACACTGGGGAGCCCATGAGCAGTCCCCAGCAGAGCCTGGGCCACACAGGGAAGGGAGGGCACCACTCTGGCACCAGGGAGACCTCCTTGTGATGACGCACATCTCACTGTGACCTCAGATCGTGTCACTGGGAGCTCAGCAGGTCACTGCCGTGGAGATAGAAGAGCTAGGCAGGGAGGAGAGACGTGTCCTTGCACATGCTGGAAAGCGGTGACCTCCCTTCATATCTGTGCTATCACACAACTCTCCTCTGGCCTAACCCTAATCCTAATCCTAATCCACAACCCTAAAACCCTAACCACTAACTTCTAACCCCTAACCTGTTTCTAACCGAAGCGCAAACCTAAAACCCCAACTAACCATAACACCCTAACCCCCAAACCCTAAGACTAAACTCTCCAATCCCTAAACCACCAAACGCTAATCCCAAACCTTCTTACCCTCTCACCCTCTAACACTAAGCACTCTAATCCTAACCCCACCTCTAACTCGTAACCCTCTAACAGTCAACCCAAAACTCTCTAACCCTAACCCAAACCCCTAATCCTCTAACCATCACCCTAAACCCTCTAACCCTTAATCCTCTAGCCCTAAATCTTCAAACGCTAACTTCTCAAACCCTCTAACCCCTAACCCTCTAACCCTAACAAGCTCACCCTCCAACCCCCCAACCCTGACCTGTAACCTTCTAACCCTAAACCCTATAACCCTAACCCTAAACTCTCTAACACTAACCCCCAACCCTCTAACACTAAAACATCTAGCCCTAAACTGTCTACCCTAAACCCTCTAACTCTAAACCCTCTAACTCTCTAACTGTAAACTCTAAACCCTCTAAAACTAACCCCTAACTCTCTCTCTTACTCTATAACCTCTATCCCCTTTAACCCTAACCCTAAACCCTGTAACCCTGAGCTCTCTAACCCTCAACTCTTTAACCTTCTAACAGTAAACCCTAAACCCTCTAACTCTAACCCCTAACTCTCTAACCCTAAACCCTCTAACCCTGACCCTAAACCCTAAACCCGCAAACTCTAACCTGCTAACCCTAAACGCCCTAGTCCTAAACCCTCTAACCCTAAACTCTCGAACCTTTCAAACTTCTAACTCTACCCCTAAACACTCTTCCCTAAACCCTCCCACTCTCTACAGCTAACCCTCCTTCCCTCTAACCCTAACCCTAATATCTCTAACCCTCTCACCCTAAAACTTCTAACACTAAACCCTCTAACCCTCTAACTCTAACTCTGTAACCCTAACTCTAAACCCTCTGACCCTACACACTAACCCTTCTAACCCATGACCCTAACCCCTGTAACCCTAATCCTAAACTCTCTAACCCTAACGCTAAACCCTAAGACTCTAACCCTGCCCCTAATCCCTCTAACCCTCTACTTTTAAACACCCTAAACTGCTAACCCTCAACCCTCTAACCCCCTTAACCCTAAATCCTCTTAACCCTCTACTAAACTCCTCTACCCCTAAACCCTATAACCCACTAACCCTAACACTCTAAGCTAACAAAACCCGCCATCACTGTAAGCCCTAAACCACTGACCCCGTAACCTCCTAACTCTAACCGTCTAATGCCCTAAATCTAACCCTTAAACCTAAACCCTAACTCCTATAGCCTCTAAACCTCAACCTTCAGCCCCCTTAACTCTCAAACCCTCTTAACCTTTCAACAGGAAACCCTAAACCCTCTAACCCTAACCCTGAGCCCTAACTCTCTAACCCTAAACCTAAGCCTAATCACTCTACCCTAACCCTAAACTCTAAACCTTCCAAACCCAAATTCTCCAACCCTCTAACCCAAACCTTAAACCCTAAGAACACTCTAACCCTAAGCCCTAACCCTAAATACCCTAACCCTCTAACCCCAACCCTTCTACCACAACCTTATAACCCTACAGCCTCTAATCATAAATGATAACCAAACTAAACTTAACCCTACACCCTAAACATCTAACCCTACCCTCTAACCATAACTGTAAACCCTAAACATCTAACCCCAAACCCTAACTCCTCTAACCCACTAACCCTAATCCCTCTAACCCATAACCCTAAATATTTAGCCCTCTAACCCAAAAGCCTAAACCTTAACCCCTCTAACCTCTCTAACCCTAATGCTAAATCCCCTAACACTAACCCTAACATTCCAACCCTAACATTAAACCCCCTAACCCATTACCCTTAAACACCCTCATCTCTCTGACCTCCTCATCCCTCAAACCCCCTCAGGCCTCTTACCCCCCAGTCCTAACCCTTACCCCTAACCCCTTCACCTTCTACCCTCCTTCACCCTCTACCCCCCTTCACCCTCCAATCCTCTACCCCTAAACACCTAACCATCTAACCCTAAACCCCTAACCCCCTAACCCTCTAAACTGACCCCTTAACTCCCTAAACATAACCTTTACCTCGAACTGCTAACCCCTAAACCCTCTAACCCCCCATATCCTCTAACCCCCTAAACCCTAGATATCTAACCCTAAACCCTACCCCTCTAACCCTAAACCCTTTAACCCTAACCCCACCCATAAACCCTAACCCTCTAACAGTAAACCCTAAACTCTCTAACCCTCTAATCAACTCCCTAACCCTCAATTCCCTATCCCCCTAATCCTCTAACTCCCTGACCTCCTAAACCTCTAATACTAAACCTAACCCCTCTAATCTTAATCCTTCAAACTCATAATCCTAAACCCTAACCCCTCTAACCCCTAAACCCTCATCCCCCTAATCCTCCAACTTTAAACCCTTAGCTTGCTAGCCCTCTAACTTTAAACCCTAACCCCTCTAACCCGAACCATAAACCCTCTAACCCTAATGCTAAACCGTAACACTCTAAACCTAATGCTAAATCATCTAAACCCTTAAACAACCAACCTGCCAACCGTCAGCCCTCTAACCCCCTCAGCCCTCTATCCCCCTTAGCCCTCTAACTCTAATGCCCTAATCCCCTAATCATAACCTTTACCACTAACCCATAAACTCTCTAGCCATCTTAGCTATAAACTCCTTAACTCTAAACCCCCTTAATCCTCTACACCTAAACCCTAAACATCAAACCTTAAACACTCCAACCTTAAACCCTAACCCTCTAACCCTAAACCCAATTCCTCTAACCCTAGACCCTCTAACTCCCTTAATCCTAAACCTCCTTAACCTTCTAACTGCTAAAACCTCTAAACCTAAACCCTAAACCTTTAACCTGAAACCCTAACATTCTAGCAGTAACCATAAATCCTAAACTCACTAACCCTAACCCCTAACCATAACCTCAAACCCTCTAACACAAAAAACTCTAACCCTTAACCCCTAAAACTTCTAAACCTCTACCTCTAAACCCTAAACATCTCACCCTCGAGCCCTAAACCCTCTAGCCCTAAACACCAAGCCCCTCTACCCCAGCCTCTCTTCCCCAATGCCTCTACCCGTCTAATCCTAAACCAAAATCCTCTACCCCTAAAGCCTAAAAACTAAAGCCTCTAAACTTAACCCTAAACTCCCTAACCCTCTATCACCCTAACCTCCTAAATCTAACCCTTACTTCTAACTCCTAAGAGCTCTAACACTTAACCCTAAACATCCTTCACCCTAAATCCCCTTCAACCACTTAACTCTAAACTCCCAAACATCTAACCTGAAACCCTAAGTCGAAACCTGCAACCTTAAACCCCCCTAATCCCAATCCCACTAACTCTCTAACCCCTTTGCCCTGTAAACTCCTAACCCTTTTACCAAAACCTTTTAACCCTACAACCTCTAACCCTAAATTCTAAATACACTAACTTTAACCCCACACTCTAACCATCTAACCCTACCCTCTAAGCATAACCCTAAACTCTAAACATCTAACCTTAAATCCTAAACCCTCTAACCCATTATCCTAAACATTAATCCCTCTAACCCATAACCCTAAACCCTAATCCTAACCTCCCTGACCCTACCATTAAACTCTAACCCCCCAACCCTAACACTAAACCTGCTAACCCTCTATGCTTAAACCCCCTAACCTTCTAACCCTCAGATCTCTAACCCCCTCAGCCCTCTAACCCCCTCATCCTAATCCTTCACCCTCTACCCTCCTTCACCCTCTGACTCTCTACGCCTGAACATCTAACCCTAAACCCTCTCACTCTCTAACCCTAAACCCCTAAGCCCCTAACCTTTAACCCTAAATCCCTAACACTCTAACCCTAATCCCCTACCCCTCTAAACCTAACCTGTACTCGGAACCCCTAAACCCTCTGACCCTAAACCCTCTAAGCCTAACCCCTAAATCCTAATCCATAACCCCTAAACCCCCTAACTCGCAACCCCTTAACCCTCTATTGCTAACCCTAACCCCTCTAAACCCCTCTAACCTTAATCCTTCAAATCCATAACTCTAAACCCTAAACCCTCTAGCCTCTCTAAACCCTAAACACTCATCTAACCCTCCAACTTTAAAGCCCTCAAGACCTCTAACTTTAAAACCTAACTTCTCTAACCCTAATCATAAACCCTCAACCCCAAATGCTAAACCCTAACACTCTAACCCTAAGACTAAATCCTCTATCTACCCTTAAAAATCCAACCCACTAACCCTGTCATCTAACCCCCTCAGCCCTCTAACCTCCTTAGCCCTCTGACTTTAACTCCCTAATCCCCTAATCCTAACCCTGACCACTAACCCCTAAACTCCCTAAGCATCTTAACCCTAACCCCTTTAACATTCTAACCCACTTAACCCTCTCCACCTAAACCCTAACCCTCCAACCCAAAAGCCTAAACCCTCTAACTCCCTTAACCTTCTAACCCCCTTAACTCTCTAAACCTAAACCCCTAACAGCAAACATCTAATCCAAAACCCTAACCAACACTAACTATGAATTCTAAACTCACTAACCCTAACTCCTAACCATAATCTTAAACCCTCTAACACTAAAACCTCCCACCCTAATCCCCTAAAACTTCTAAACCCCTACCCCTAAACCCTAAACATCTAACCTAAACCATAAACCCTCTAGACTTCTACCCCCCTTCACGCTCTAACCCTCTACCTCTAAACATCTAACCCTATACCCTCTAGCCTGAAACCCTCTAGCCCTAAACCCCTAGCCCCTCTACCCCTAACACATCTACCCCTCTAATTCTAACCCTAAACCCTCTACCTCTAAAACCTAGACACTCTAAACGTAACCGTTAACCCTCTAACCCCCAACCTCCTAAAACTAACCTTTATTCCTAAGCCCTAAACCCTCTAACCTTTATCCCTAAACCCCCTTCACCCTAAAGCCCCTCACCCCCTTAAACCTCTACCCCTGAACATCTGACCCGAAACCCTAACCCAAAACCCTCTAACCCCAAATCCTCTAACCATAGCCCTCTTAACCCCTTAAACTGCCTAACCCCCTAACCCTAACCCCACCCTTAACCCCAAACCATCTAACCCTAACCACAAACCTTCTAACCCTTTGCCTTCTAATCCTTAACCCTAAACCCCCTAACCTCTATTTCTAACCCTAAACCCTCTAACCCTGTAACACCCCAACCCTAAACCCTTACCCCTCTAACCTCTCTAACCTCTAAAACTCCCCTAAAGCCTCTAACTTAAAACCTTACCTCTAAACTGTCTAATCCCCTAAACCGTCTAACCCTTCTGATGCTCTAACCCTAAACAATATAACGCTAAATCCTAACCATCTAACTGTAACCCCAAGCCCTCTAGTCTAACCCCTCAACCCTCTAACACTAACCCTAACTCCTCTAACACCCTAAACCTAACTCCTAGGCCTCCCAGCTCTAAACCCTTACCCCTAAATCATCTAGCCCCCTTAACCCCAACCTCCTTAGTCCTAACCTGCTTAAGCTTCTAGCCCTAACTCCCTTAATCTTCTAACATTAACCCTAACATTTAGGGTTAATTAGAAGGTTCCTTTACCCTAACCACAACTAACCCTAAACATTTAACTCCTCGAACTCTCCAACACTCTAATCCTAAGCAATCTAATGCTAAATCCTAACCATCTAACTGTAACCCTAACCCCTCTAACCCTAACTCCTCTAACCATCTAATACCAACCCTAACACCACTAATCCCACTAACCCATAGCCCTAAACCCTAAACCCTCTAAACAATAACCCTAAACCCTTAGCCCTCTAGCCCTCTAATGTCAAACCCTAACCCCTCTAACCCTAATGCTAAACCTGCTAACCCTAACACTAAACCCTAACGCTAAACCCTCTAAAACTCTAACCCCCCCCAGCTCCCTAACCCCCTAATCCTAACCCTTACCCAAACCCCTGCAGCCCTCTGTCTCTAAAACCCTAAATCCTAAACCCTCTAACCTTATCCCTAAAACCCTAAACCCTAAACCCCTAAACCTCTACCCCTAAAACCTCTGAACCTCTACCCTCTAAACCCTAAACACTCTTACCCTAAACCCTCTAAACCTAACCCCAAACCCGCTAACCCTCTACCCCTAAACGCTAAACATCTAACCCTAAACACTCGAACCCTCTAAACCTCTAACTCTAACCCCACTTCTAAACCTTCAATTCTAACTCCAAACCCTCTAACCTCTAAAAAGTTACATCGATAAATTTTTCTACACTGCAAACGACTCTTACTGCATGCACACACACAATACTGTCTGCCAGAAAGTCCTAGACCACCACAGCAGTGCTGCTTGGATGCGCTGGGCAAGCCCTAACACCTCTGACCGTGGCAAAAAGGGGCCACCCAAGCTCATAAGATTGATACCAGCAATAAAGAGCCTAGGCCTTGACAAGATGGGAAACAAATGATGAGGTCAATAAATTTCAAGGCAAAGCGGGGGCAGCACAAGGCAAAGCAGGGGCATGGCACAACCCTCGGCACCCATATGCACAAAGCAGGATGTCATTGAGAAAACCCACTGACCACAACACTCTCCTTCCAACAACTCCCTAGCTCACCCTTATTATTGGGGCATGACCTTTGCTTCCTCTCTCTCTCTTTTGGGGCCCCTGGGAATTCTGCTCTATATTTGAAAAATCAATACAAATTGCCACCGTCCCAACTGACTGATGCCTGCCCCCCACACTGAATATACCACACATGAATATATCAAGTGGATTACACATACCCTGACCAATCACCACTCCAGGCCATCTCTGCCACACTCACTCTACTACAACCAACTCCCACATGCAAGGCAGCTGCAGCCCCAAACTGAAAGGCACACACACAAACAACAGCATGCTAACTGAGGAAAATCCTCTGCAAAAAGAAGTGCTACTGCACAGAAGATACTTTATGTTCCAGAAAAGAAAGAACACGAATGACCTCAAGACCTGTGCAAAACAGTGCGCAGACACAACACACAGCTTAGAAACACAGGCTGGAGCTGCCTGCCCTAGACTCCCGCACATTCTCCTGCAAAACACCCAAAACACCTGCCTCGCATACCACTCATCCACAAGAGGCATCCGCACTAGACAGTCTGGCAGCTGAGACACACACTGAAACCACAAACTCAAGCCACACACCCAAGCCACCCCAACACTTCCTACATCGCCGCTTAGCTTTTGCAGTGCGCAGGGTCAGCACAGGACTTCAGTTTGCAGACACACTTTAAAAGACTGTTTTGGATTGTGTTTGTCTTGACATTGTTGCCAAACCATTTAAGACATCTTGACCTCGGCATTCTGTCTCTGGGAAGACTGTGATATCAGCTCGAGGTGTTTTATCTCCATACAGTTTACAACTTCTTGGCCTTGGCATCCTGTCTCTGGGGAGATCAGCTCAAGACTCAAATAATGCTCAGCAGTGCCTACTGAGCGGCACTTACACTTGAGTTAAGAGGAGCACCAGAGCACACTGCATGTACGAAAGTGGGGGAACTCTTCAGGAACTGGGACATAAAAGGACTGCATATCCCCACCACCACACACACATACATGTGCAGCTTCTTTTCCTGAACTCTCCTTCAAGAGATCATCACCTGCACTGAGGCAGAGTCAATGAAACATAGCTGGAATGGTGGTGGTGGGAACTAATCTTGCTGCATCTCTCCCAGTTGCTTGTTCATCTTTCTTTTTCCCTCCTTCTCTCTGTCCTACTGCAGTTTTGAGAATAAAGTTTACAAGGTTGTATGGCATTTGACCCCATTTGTGTCTTAATCTCACTCTTGGGATCGTATCGAAATCTCCCCCGACAGCGGATCAGGGCACTGATGTGCCTGCCATGCAGGGCTGCGCACATGTCACTTTGCTGTGATTTACGCTCTAGTATAGCCTGTGGTTATACCTGCAGAGACAGGTCACCTTCCTCAGGGTAGGATCCTCTCTCTGCTCAGCTGCATGGGCCTGTAGGCTCCATTGAAATATCTGACCAAGATGGGCTCAGGTGCTCTAAATGCACATATGTGGTTCCATTTCAGCTGGCCAAGGATACCCTCCTTGCCCCTATGGCCACCAGCTGATGCTTGGGAAGGATGTGCATCTCTCGATCTTGTTCCAAGAGAACTTGCAGACCCTTGCATGTGCCTTGGACCATCCCTGGCACCTCAGGCATCACAACGTGTCATTATCCGAGCAGCTGACTCCTACCTTCTATCTCTACTGATTAGGGACAAGGGTTTCATAAGGGACGTCCATGCAAATATCTCTTTCACACTCGCCTATACTTAGACAAAAGTAATCCCATGTCCTGTGGGTCTCTGGTGTGCATAGGAGGGACATGAACGCCCCTCCAGCGTGAAAGCTTCTCGAATGTCATGGCTCCTGTCTGTACCCCATCATGGTCAGTCCTGCTCTGCAGGACTTGATTTGGCCTCAGAAGAGAGTGTGTGCAGACAGAAGATGAGCCATGGCAGAGTGTGTGGGCTGACACCAGGGTAGAACCTAGGTCAGATGGAATGAGACGATAAGCTCAAGCTGCTCCTTTCTACCTTCAGGCAGGAGGTGACAAACCTAGGGGTGCTCCTGAGGGTGACACAAGAGAGGGAACACTGGGAGCTGCAGAGCTTGGCACCTACCATCTGCTTTGGGTCTGGGAGACCTGGCAGGTTGTGCTGCTGGCTGTGGCCCCTGAGAGACCCCCTAGCCCCACTAGCAGCACTGAGTCCCCTTCCACAATGACAGGAGCTTCTGGAGTGTCCTGGCTCCCATCTACACCCCATTCCTGCCCTGGCTGTGCTCTGCTGCCCTGCACGTGGCCCCTGTGCAGGCACCGTCCAGCACCCGGTGCGAGCAGAGGCAGGGAAACATCTGCTCAGCAGGGTTCCCATGAGAGCCCTCAGTGCCCCTTCCCCTAGCACTGCCTGCCCAGCGGCCTCCCACCAGCCCCCAGCCCCTGTGCACTCCTGCTCCTGTCCCCCTGGGCTGGGCAGAAGGCCGTGCTGAGAGCTCTGCTGGGCTCTGGGCCCATAGAGAGCCCAGGCAGGGTGGCCATTCCCCCCACACAGGTGCTGTGCCCGGCAGGCACACGGAGCTGGGCACATCCAAACAGGAGCCCTCCCGGGACCATGGGGAATGGGCAGTGCTGGGAATGGCTGCTGCGAGGGGCTGGGGCTGGGAGGAGTTTCTGAGGCCGGTTTCACCTCTCTCTTCCCTCCCCAAAAAATAGTAGTGTAGGCTCGATGTTTGTTCCGACACACCCTACTTGAAGGTACCCATGGCAGAAGGATGGTCTATTGGCCCAGTAGACAGCCCCAGCATCATCTCTGAATGCTCCCTGCCACCCTGCAGAGGAGCCAGGAGACGGCTCGTCCTCCCAGGGCTCACAGCTGCACACACAGTCCTCCATCTCGGCATGGACCTTCTTGGAATGTGACCTCTGGAGCAATGGGCAGCAGGCAGAGAGCGGGAGATTGTCTCAAGGACGTGTGCTGGGGGTAGGTCCTCAGAGACAGCAGCAAACTGATGTGTCTCCTGGGTCCTGCTTCCTTCAGTGCAGGTCTCTGAAAGGGGTCTCAGCCTTATATTTGGGGTCACCCTTCAGGAGGGTTGATGCCCCTATGAGCTGGGAGGATGAGCAGCATTGATCCTTCTTCATCTGCTTGCCAGGTCATGGGGTGGGCCACCACAGCAGGGTTGTCTGGCTCTCATACCCACACCCTGAGTATTGTCTTGGAGCTTGCTGTAGTGCACCAGTATTGTCTTGGAGTCAATGTCAGCATTTTTCTCTCCAAGACCCCTTCACATTCAGTTCCACTTCCTTGTCATTTCAGACAATCCCTCCTCTGATTCTGTTGCCTGTTCCCACCATTCCCTTCCCTGTTCTCCCAGCAAGACCCTGAGCTCACGGTGCTGCTTCCCGGAGCAAAGGGGCAGTTGAGCACACAGGGATCAGGAGGTGCCTCCACTGTTGCTGTTCTGGTCAGGGAGGGAAGCAGACTCAACCAAAGGGGGTTTGTGGCCTTGATTCCCGCCAGGAGTCTGAGGATGTGTCAGGTGCTGGGAGGAACTACAGACATTTCTGAGGGTACTAGCTGTGTCCAGGTACACCTCTAGATCCTGAGGTCTGCCTTGCCCCCAAATACCTGGGTTTAGTGTGTTACCTTTAGGTGCCTCCACCTTGGAGGACCTCTCCCCTTGTGAGGCTCCACTCACTGCTCACCTGGCATCTCCAGCTTCCCCTCCAGAAAGACAGGAATCTCACACTGTGCTTTAACATGTGTCACAGCTCTGGCCATGTAAATGCAGCACCATTCAACCTCTACACTGTTCCTGGACACTGATAAGTGCTTCCCAAATCCACCCCTTGATCTCTGTAGAGATCATTACAAGATGATGAGTTTTTGATGCTGAACCCATGGAGCAAGCAGCTCAGCAGGCCCTCCTGGTATGCAGTTTCTTGAGCTTATTATTGACACCAGCTTTAAAGGAAGTCCAGCCTTCAGGCAGTGCACTGGACAGAACCTTTTCTATTATATAGGAGTCACTGAGGGAGCCTGTCCTGATCCAGCATTCGACACAATTTAATGGATTAGGTGAGCAGTCTCAGACTAAATACCACGAATCCAAGAACTTGTGTAGCAACATGATAACCATTATTATTACAAATGAAAGACACAATAAAATTAACACGACGAAACAGTACTCAATCTGGTTGGGATACAGAAAGAGTCATTTGTGGAGAGATGTGGCAATTTTACCACTGCTGAAAAATGTCCATGAAATCACTTTCCTTAAGGCATTCTTGAGCTCCTTGTTCCTCATGCTGTAGATGAGGGGGTTCACTGCTGGAGGCACCGCTGAGTACAGAACGGCCACCACCAGATCTAGAGTTGGGGAGGAGATGGAGGAGGGCTTCAGGTAGGCAAAAAATGCAGTGCTGAGAAACAGGGAGACCACAGCCAGGTGCGGGAGGCACATGGAAAAGGCTTTGTGCCGGCCCTGCTCAGAGGGGATCCTCAGCACAGCTCTCAAGATCTGCACATAGGACACCACAATGAAAACAAAACACCCAAAGGCTAAACAGGCACTAACCCCAAGAAGCCCAGCTTCCCTGAGGTAGGAATCTGAACAGGAGAGCTTGAGGATGTGGGGGATCTCACAGAAGAACTGTTCCACCACATTGCCTTGGCAGAGTGGGATTGAGAATGTGTTCCCAGTGTGCAGGAGGGCATGGAGAAAGCCACTGGCCCAGGCAGCTGCTGCCATTCTGACACAAACTCTGCTGCCCAGCAGGGTTCCATAGCGCAGGGGTCTGCAGATGGCAACGTAGCGGTCATAGGCCATCACAGTAAGGAGAGAATACTCTGCTGACATGAGAAAGGCAAACATAAAGACCTGTGCAGCACATCCTGAGTAGGAAATGGCCCTGGTGTCCCACAGAGAATAGTCCATGGCTTTTGGGACAGTGGTGGAGATGAAACCGAGGTCAAGGAAGGAAAGGTTGAGCAGGAAGAAGTACATGGGGGTGTGGAGGCGGTGGTCGCAGGCTACGGCTGTGATGATGAGGCCATTGCCAAGGAGGGCAGCCAGGTAGATGGCCAGGAAGAGCGAGAAGTGCAAGAGCTGCAGCTCCCGCATGTCTGAGAATGCCAGGAGGAGGAACTCGTTGAGGGAGCTGCTGTTGGACATTTTGCTCCCTCGTGTCATTGGGGACTGTCCAAAAAAGAGAAGACATTGAGAAGTTAGGATTAACTTTTCAAGGAAAAAAAAAAACTCTCTAGTTGCTCATTTTTCATACATCCTCCCCCCACACACTCTCACACTGCCTCTGTCTTTATTGTGAGGATCTTTTTCTCAGTACTTTGCTTGAGTTCTGCTTTGCACTGGCTGAGTGTGCTGCAAGGAGCAGGGACCTCAGCCCCTGGACTCCAGGGAGTCTGCCCTGCTGTACAGCAGTGGGAATCAGGGAAGAGTGGTGATGAGCTTGACCATTCACCATTTCTGTCAGGTGAAATCCAATCAAGATGTCAACGGGCCCTTCAGCATCTTCTCTCCCAAATACAAAGATGGTGGTTTGAGTAACAGAGTTTTATGGAATTTTTCAATATTTTTTATTTGATTGGAGCTGTGCTTGTCACCCCTGGGGAGTGTTCCTCAAATTAGACCTCCTCAAATTAGACCTCCTTGGTATTTCTGCTCTGGAGAGGAAACCATCCACTGTTGCTATGTGCAGATTGGGGATATCTCATTTGTCTCTTAGTGTATATCCCAGCTGTTCGATGCTGGAGGATGATCACACTCCTGTGCTGCCCTAACTGGAGACCAGACCCTGCAGAGGGCAGTGGTCCCCTTTCACAAAACAGTTTTTCAGGTTCTCACCCTTTCTCTATTCACTTAAGTGAAGTCTCTACACTGTTCTTCTAGCCAAAACCAACAGATTCTCCCCACCACCTCCATGCCCTCAGCATCTCTGCAGCTTCCTCACAGGCCTCTCGTAAAGCAGAGCCTTTCTAGAGAGCAGGGGGCAGCCTGGCAGGACAGCACAGGGATACAGCCAAACGGCCACTAGCAGTGACATGGGCTCTCCTTAAGGACCCATTTCCCAGCCCTGTGCACTGCATTTCATGGAGCTGCACAGGACAGAAGGGGGATGGAAAAGCTCCTTCCCTGCAGACCCCTCTGTTCCACAGCTTGCAACATCAGTGCCTGAACTGCAGCTGAAAACACCCAACCCCAGAAAGCTGAGAGCAGGAACAGGAGCATCCTGGACAGGAGGGGAAACAAGGAGCTAGACCATGACGCTGCTACCAAGGCAGGCAAGGAGAGGCACAGAGAGACATCCTGGAAAGCCTTCACCGTACGCAGCTGGACATGCAACCTCGCAAAGGGTGATATTACAGAGCAGTGACTCTCAGGCCCTTGGTGGGGCAGCAGGAAATGGGCCCGTGGCAGGAGAGATGCCTCTGGATATGGATGGAGGTCTGACTGCAGAGGAGGCAGCTCCTGTCCTGCACTTCCTGCCCCTTTCCTGCCCATCTCTGTTGCCTGGAGCTGTCCCTGCCGGCAGCTCTTCCTCTGTCCCTGTGTCTTGTCCCTGCCACGGCTCACAGATCCCATATCACCCTCCATGTGTTCAGCTCTGCCCTACAGAAACCTCCTGGCTCTGTGGCCACAGGTCGTAACAACTAGGTCACATAAAGTCCTCCGAAGCCACAATGATGATGGTGATGCTATCTGTAATCTAAGGTGGGGATGAAGCGGCTTGCTGGGGTTTCTCACAGACCTCTTAATCCCTCACTGCCTTAATGCCTGCTAGGTGTCTCTCCTCTCAGGCAGAGCTTCTCCCTGGAGGCCCATGGGGAGCTCCCCAGGCAGGCTGAGCGCTGCCCCTCGCAGGCTGCAGAGTCACTGCCCCGGGCACACAGCAGGCGCAGGGACACTGCTCTGAAGAACAGACCTGGCTGCACTCCCTGCCTTCACCCCCTGCAACGTCCCTGCGAGAAGGAAGCAGGATGCTCTGTCCCTGTGACAGTGGCAGGGAACGCCTGCCCTGCAGCATCTCCTCAGCCTGCTATGCCCTCAATAATCCAGGAGAGAGACTATTAAAATCCCAGTGCATAATGACATGGACTGAGAGCAGAAGTCCCCTCCAGAAAGCTCAACAGCATTGCCCTGCAGCCAGACACTCACCATGTAAATGGCTGTGAAGATTTTGCCATGCACTGAGTTCTGCTCTGTCCTCCCGCTCCACACTGCCGTTCCCCTCTCGCTGCCTTCTCTCCTCTGCTGTCCGCAGCAGCAGGCAGTGCCCGCAGCCCTGCTGCTCTTGGCACAGGAGCTGCTCCTGCACTCGGCTGTCTCTGGGCAGTGCTGCCAGGCTGCCACAAGCTGCCTCCGTCCCAGGAGCCTGGCCCCGCTCAGGAGCAGAGGCCCAGCTGAAATCACCAATTTCTCTGTCCCTTGTGCCCCCTCCTCCTGGGAAATGTTCACTTCAATAAACTAAAATAATCACCTGTTGTCCTTTGCTAATGAGTGGAAAGAGATTATTCCAACATGGCAATTTATTGCATCAAAGGATGACTATCTATGAAAGTTGGAAATACCCCACTCTGGAAGCCTCATTTCACATCCCTTAACTAGACAGGAGACCGAGGAGTAACTAGACAGGAGACTGAGGAGTGGACAAATAGGGAGTTAATTGACACATGGTTCAGATGCTGATTCAGAAATATCAATCTGGGCAGTACCCGTCTAGGCCTGGATCTGAAGTTGTATTCGGATCCCTCCTCTAAACTCCACAAATACAGAAATGGTGGGATTGCCCTTGCCAAAACTGAAGTGAGCAGAGCACAGAGATCTGCCCACAAGGTCCTTGTCAAAGCTCCACCACAATCACTGGAGATGCAGGGTGAGAGTCAGCAGTTCCCACAGAAACACCTGGTGACAGCAGAAGAGACTGAGGAGGTGCAAGGCGTGTGTCAGTGCCCGCTTGCTCTGATGGAGCTACTAGGAGACCTGCTTGATCCTAGAGCATGAGTTGGGGAATTGGCCGTCTTGGCCATCTGAAATGACCCCAGATGCCAACTATGACAACAGCGACACTCCCCATGAAGATGAGGTATGGGAAGATTAAAGGATTAACCAACAGCTCTTGTAATTCAATGCAGAGTCTTGATTTGATGTCACAGAAAAATGCTGACAGGGCCTTGTCTGATGCCTGGAGTGTCCAGCACAACCACGTGTCTCTAGCAGATACAGCAGGTCACCTACAGGAAAACCATGTCCCTTGGAGTGATTGCTGGGCAAGTGCCCCAGAGCATCCTGCGTTTCCATCCTGTACCAAACAAAGACATTCCAGCACTGGCTGTAGGGAAAGCCCATTCCATCTACATCCAGGGTGATGCATAAATGGGAGGCACCCCAGCCCTGCCACGTCTCTGCTCCAGGCCCTGCAGTCTCAAACCCTTCTAGCTCTCCTCCCCTGAACTTTTCTTCATCCCACCACATGGTGTGAACAGGCAATGGGCTAATGAGGACCTCTGGGTGGCTGCACCGAAGGCTGTCAAGACCCATGGACATCTTCAGTGGCACCTTGTTCTTCCTGAACCAGCGTCAGGTACAGGAGAGAGTGCCCAACGGGCACTCCCTCTTCTCCTTCCAGTCCCCCCACTCACTTCCCTCGTGCACTCGCCCGCTCCATGGATCCCATCCATGGACGAGGAGCAGCCATTCACCTGCTGCTCCTTCTCCATCTCCAGGACTCGCTCTGGGGACAGCCCTGCACGGCCAGCGCGTTTCCGGCCTGTCCTCTGCACAGACAGACACGTCCTCACAGTCCATGTCACAGCACTGTCCTCTGATCAGCTGCTCACACTGAGGGGACCTCCCAGGCCCTTGGCTGGGGCTGGTTCTGCTGCTGGACAATCCCGCACGGGGCAGCAGTGACCTCACAATGTGCCCTGGAACCTTCAGCTGGCTCTGGCCTATCAGCAGCAGGGACAGAGGTGACGTCACAAGAAACCTAAGCAACCCAGAGCTTCCTGATAGCATCAGGTCTACAGCGAAGGATGTGACCTCACTGTCACCATCAGAGCCATATCCCTGCTTTTGGCCTATCAGGATCAGGCTCAATAGTGACCTCACTATTAATATCCAGGCCATGTCCCTGCTGCTGGCCTATCAGGGACCAGCACAGCAGTGACCTCACTAACAACATTCAGGCCATGTGCTTCCTGCTGGTCTGCCAGGTCCTGAGGCATAAACGCCAACACAACCAACATCCAAACCATGGGCCTTTTCTGCCTTGTCACCACTGGACACTGAGGTGACATCACAACAGCGTGTGGGAGCTAACAGCCCCCTCTGGCCCATCCAGAGCAGTAAGTGTCCTCAGAGTCAGAAGTTTGGGTCTATCAGCTACTCAGGCAGAAAGGACCTCTGAGTACGAACAGCAGCCATGGCGCTGCTGCTGGCACGTCATGTTCTCACACAGAAGGGACCCTGTCATTGGTCCCAGGGACATGGGCAAGGTTGTTGTCCAGGGTGTGCTTGCTCCTGCAGTGCTTTCCCAGGAGAGGGTTGTCGAGGGTCACTCTTGCGCCAAGTGCCAGGGCCCTCTCCACAAGCCGGAGCAAACAACACCTCCACACAAAGTGAGGTCAACTCCCCCCTGCTGTTGTCTGCAGCAGGGCTTTATACCCATGCAGGTGGGCATGCGCTGAGAAACAGCACTCATTGGCTACAGGCTCCCAGCTGATTGGTTCTCCTCCAGGTGTTCGGTTGCTAGGCGTTGGTCCAGTTCCCCACAAACTCCACTTTCTTATATATTCTTACTAAGGCCCCAACATCTCCCCCTCTTTTTTCCAAAAAAGAAAAATTAGCAATAAACATTGCAACATTTACAAAAAACAAAGTAACATGGCTGTAATCCTCAGCATTTCCCCTCTTTTTACAAAAAACAAAAATTGGCAATATCATGCATCAAATATTACAAATAAAAACATAGTTGCAAACACAAATATGATCATTCTGGTCACGCTTTTATGTTAGTGTTTCATTTTTAAATTCCCAAGACAAAGAAAAATGGTCCCAAAGGAATACACAATTTCGTTTTGCTTACAACCACAGAAATTCTTCTTGGAAAGGTAATTGTGCTCTTCATTTCAGCAACAGGGGAAGGAAAAAATCTTGCCCTTTGGAGCTGGGGAGGATGGGGGTCCAAGTTAGTATGGTCAGACTGGATATGCTATCATTTTTAGTTTTCAACCGCTGGAAAGTTCTTCCGGTCACGGAGTCTGCCGCTCTTTTCAGTTCCAGACCTTGAGGAAGCTGTCCCACGATCCTGTTGCCACTGCCGTTCCATCATCAGTCACACCTAAGCAACTGACACGGTTATCATGACCAGCAAGGACACCTGCTCTATCAGCTTTCAGTGTATCCCAGACATTGCAATTGAAGTCGTCATAACCAGCTAGGAGGAGATGTAGCTGTCCCAGATTATAAGCTTGCCATCCTGGGAGGCACTGACTAGAAGCCTGGAATCAGTCCCCCAGTGCATTGCTTAAATTTTAGCCAAGTGTTCCCGGAGTGTTCTTCTAGCACGCATTTGAATTCTCCCCACGGGGTCAATGTTGGCTGTGATCCGAGTCAAGGTGGCGTTAGCACATGCTTTCCTAGCATCCCTGATTTGGTTTTTCAGTTGCTCGGCCTCCTGGCATAACTGGTCAAGCTCACTCATTTTCCCGTGCTAAAGTTGCACTTCACTGCCACCTCTGAGAGGATCACAAATCTGCCCTTCCGTCCGCTGCTCATTAACCTACCCGGTTCGTCCGCCCGCCCTGGCCTGCTCCCGGCGACACTGCAGCTTGGGGGGCGGGAGAAGGAGAAGAGGGTGGCGGTTGGGGGGGGGGGGGGGTCACTGGCTCTCAGCTCCTCCCCAGGGGACCAGTGCACATCAATTCTAATATGTGCACATCAGTCTCTAATCACTGTGAATTTTGCCACAGAGAGGTTGACTCCTGCACTTCCTCGGGTTGCAGTGGAGAGTTCGTGGAGGCAGCCATTGTCTGGGGATACTTGTTCGCCGCGTCCCTCACAACGCGGCGGCTCCCGTTTCCCTGTATCGGCGTGCCATTCTTGCGGAACCGTGATCGGCACTCCGCTGCCTTATGCCCGAACCTTTGACATCTCGTACAGGTCCCATTAAATCCTCTCGGGGCCATACCTTCCATCCTGAATCTGTTAGGGCACTTCCTCCTCATGTGTCCTAATCGACCACATAGGAAACATGTCCCATGAAATCTCTTGTCTTCCTTTCTAGACATTCTTTCTCCTTTAATTGCTGCGGCCAAAGCCGCACTATGTATTTTTGCCTTTTGTTCTTCCTCCATCAATGGCGCTCGGGCACAGGTCTCTATCATTTGGACAATTGAAGCTCCTGGTGGCAAAGTAGCTAATAGTTGCTTGCAAGTTCGGTTTGCGTTCTGAACTGCTAGATCTTTTGCCAATATTGCTTTCATTTCCGCAGGCACATTAGGTGCCATATCCAGGGCTTCCTTCAGTCGATCAACAAAGTTGAAAAAAGACTCATTCGGCTTTTGTGTTATTTTGGTGTATGGCAACTGTGGTGTTCCTATTTGTGGTAGTGCAAGAAAAGTGGCTAGCGCTGCATTTTTTGATTGCTGTAGTATCCTGGGGTGGAGCGCTGCCTGGGCCTCGGTTGCCCGGTAACGCCCATTCCCCATCAGTTGATCAAGGGTGGCAACCCTTAATGGATCATCCATACTGCGATTTAGATTCTCCAACTGTTTTTCCTCTAATCTTTCCTGCCATTTTGCTAACCAAAGCATGTAAGCGGTAGAGGAAAGCAGGAGCTCCATTATCGCTCTGCTATCCGCAGGTACCATATGGGAATATTTAAACAGAGCGGAGACCTGATTTCTCACCAACTTATTGTCGTGCCCATACTGCATTACTGTTTTTTGTATGCCTTGAACAAATTTCCAATCGAGAGGTTCCCACCTGGGGCCCTGGGCTCCCATTACTACAGGAGCTGCTAGTGGTGTTAATACAAATTCTCCTTGTAACTGAGCATTCTCTATGAGCCCTTTATACCGTGCTCCCGCATTAAATGTTGGATTAACAGGTGGCATTTCCTCATCATTACTTCCACCTGCAGTGGCTGGGAGCTCCGGCAACAATCCTTCTTCAGCTGGGCCACTTCCTCCAGCTGCTTTCTTTTGAATCTTAGGAGCATCTTTTCGTGCCTCCCACTGCTCCAATTGTTTGTCTACATTTTCCAACCCTTCAACTATAGCCCTATGGGCAGCCTTATATGCTGCCTTCACATCTCTGGCCTTGGACCCACCGTCTAATCGCCGCATTTGTTCTAATAATTCTGTCATTCTCTCTGCCTGTCCCCAAAGTTCTTGTCGCATTTTTTGAACCACGGCATTATCATCGTCCGATCCATCTGGGATCGGTACTTTAATTGGGTCCACTTCCATTTCGGGCGCTGTGGGGGTTGGTCGCTTTTCCCCCTCCCATTCGGGCGCTGTGGGAGGTGGTCGCTTTTCCCATTCGGGCGCTGTGGGAGGTGGTCGCTCCTCCCCCTCCCATGGGGGGAGATATTCATCCACTCCCCCCCATACTTCTCGTTCGGCCAAAGTTACCGGACATGCCTGTTTAGGTGAGGTTACCTTTCTCTTATTATCTATTTTCTTACACTGAATTGGCTCAGTATTGTTAGTACATTCAGAACTTTCAGACCCGTTTTCCTCTTCTTCTCCATGGAGCGCTTCCCAGAACGCAATAGCGACTAACCGCTCAAACATAGGCCATATTAGACGAAATGTCTTGGTGAGGCGCCACGCTTCCTCCGAGCCTAATTGTACACCGTCCCATAGTTCTCTTCCTACTCGCTCCCATGATTCAAATTTATATGCTTGGGAAGCTTCTTCTATGATTTTTCTCTTCTTACAAAATAGCAATAAATCAGTTAGCTCGGTTTTCGAGACCTCAATCTTAGTTTTTTGAGCAAGCCTTACGAAGCGTTCAACAGTATCATGTTCCATTGCTGTTGCAGCAACTTTCACTCTAGATGCGCCAATTCCCATTCTGACTCACCAGGTCGTGGTCACAATCCGCTTTTCTCCAGTAAGATCCCTCGCGTTCTCGCACGATCACATCGGGGTCACCAGATGTCGAGGGTCACTCTTGCACCAAGTGCCAGGGCCCTCCCCACAAGCCAGAGCAAACAACACCTCCACACAAAGTGAGGTCAACTCCACCTCTGCTGTTGTCTGTAGCAGGGCTTTATACCCGTGCAGGTGGGCATGCGCTAAGGAGCAGCACTCATTGGCTACAGGCTCCCAGCTGATTGGTTCTCCTCCAGGTGCTTGGTTGCTAGGCGTCAGTCCAGTTCCCCACAAACTCCACTTTCTTATATATTCTTACTAAGGCCCCAACACCCAGGGAGCAATCCTGCCCCCTGAGCCACAGCAGCACCCTGCCACCAGAGCAGCTCCTCCGCAAGCTCGCAGAGAGACCGTGTGCAGTTCTGTAGGGGAAACTATGGGGCACCTCGGCGGCCTGCTCTTTGCCCCATGGTGACAAAAGGGAGGAGACCAAGCCGAGAGATGGAGATATTTTCCTACTTTTATGTCCTCAGTGAACTCTGGCATCTTCTCAAGTTCTGGGATGTTGGGAAATTCTTGGATCAGGCCAAGGACAAAATCCTGGAAAAGTGACTCTCCTCCAAAGCTCTCCCAAGGACTCCCTCTTGCCCCACAGTTCCTCAGCAGCAGCAACATCAGCCCCACATGCTGACACCCATCACTTGGGCCATCCCCAGAAGGCTGATGCCTTCACCTTGTCTTTTGCCTCTGCAGGGTGTGCTGATTACGGGGCTTGGCACCTTCTGTGTGGTGCAAGAGCCACTGTGGCTGGGGCCAGAAAAAGTGCTGATGGTCCGAAGACCCATCTTCAAGCTGGCCACGAACCCAGCCTGGCAACAGTGGCTGAAACGCCCCAAGGTGACTGTTCCCGGTGAGTTGGCAGCACTGGGCCACCCTCCATTTCCCTTGTCCCCTCTGGTGGGCAGTGGGTGGGTGCTCCTCTACAGGATGGGGTTGCAAAGACGGCACCGTAAAGATGGGCGCTCTTCCCTCACACCTGGCTCCAGCCACCCGCTTTGCTGCAGCGCTGACCCTGCTCCTCTTCCCTGCAGAGAACATCAAGATCGAGCCCTTGGACTTCAGGCAGGTATTCAGGGGGTATTGATTGTAAACCTAAAGATTTTACTCTCGCTGTTGCGAGGCTTTTAAAAATTAAGGTTATAGACCAACCGGTGGATATTCTCCACCCAGAAGTGTGGGACAAATGTACCAAGGTGTTAGTCGAGGAGACGATGTCTTTGGGTTGTGGGAAAAACCTTAAGGCTTGGGGAAAAGTTGTACAGGCGTTGCAGAAAAGCTATACAAGAGCAGGGGACTGTTGGTCACCCCGAAAATGGGAGTCGGGGCAGCCGCACAGACTTTGCACCCCCCATATGATGGCAATTCTGCTGAGCCTAAAGATCTGCAAGAGGGTGATACATCCCCTCAATCCCCGAACCCCGTCCCGCTTACAGAGGAGCAGAAACAGCCGAAATCTGTTTGGGGCGAGCTAGCCGAGGAAACCAGAAATACCGAAAGGAAGTCAGACCATGGAGACACCTGGGTCAGGCCACCGCCCTATGCCCCCAAAATGGCGCTGAGCCACAAGGAGAAGGGCGGGGTGAGGATGCCCCCGGCGGGAACAGACGGGAACCGTTAGATAAACAAGAGAGGAGGACAACAAGGAGGAGAAAGGTGGTTCGGGTGACCGGCCAGGTGAGGGAGGCCCGAGTGAGGCGCTGAGGACCGATCAGAGCGGCCATTTCACAAAACGCGCCTCTGTGAGTAGGAGGCGGGGCGAGCCAAGGAGGGGGGAACAGCCCGCCCGCAACGGAAGTAGGCGGGACGGAAGTAGGCGGGGCCGGAGCCCAACGAGAAAGTACCGGAGCCCGGAAGTGACCAGTCAGTCGAGTTCCGACTCCGGATCAGACACTAGTCAGGACGAGCGGCTCACAACTGATTCAAACTTAAGGAAGGAGGAAATAAAGGTAAACAGAGCTAAGAGCCAAAATATTCCCATCCGAATTAAAGAAAAACCGCGAAGGGAGGAACCCCTCTCACGGACTGGAGGGAAATAAAGATCGCGTGTGCCGACTGGGCCCCCTGGGCCGCGCTAGCGTTCCCGGTCCGGGTGACGGAGGCGGGACAGAGGGTCTACTCGCCGATAAACCCTAAGGATGTGCAAATGATTGTTAAAGCAATTGCAGATAAAGGGACTAATTCTGCCATGGTCTCAACCCTCATAGATGGTATCTTCAGGGGGGGACGATCTGCTCCCGTTTGATATAAAACAAACTTGTAGGCTGATCTTTGATGGAGCAGGGATGATCGTTTTCAAACAAGAATGGGAAGACAACTGTACAAAATGTTTAGCCCAAGTAACTGGGGCAGATCATCCATTACACGGCTCCAGCCTGCAGCGGTTAATGGGTGCAGATCCAACAATGATCACCCCCCAGGCACAGGCCCATGGCCTTTGGGCCCATGAGGTTATGGCAACTACTCGTGCGGCCAGAGAAGCCATTCGCACAGCCTGTAGAGTCGTTGCCAGACCATCGCAATGGTCCTCAATAAAGCAAAGTGAAAGTGGGAGCTTTACACAATTTGTAGATCGTCTCCAAGCAGCGGTCGACTCTTCGGCCCTGCCTGCGGAGGCAAAAGGCCCGGTCGTAGCGCAATGTTTACGCCAACAATGCAATTCGGCAACCAAAGAAATCTTGCGATCATTGCCGGCGGGGGCAAGTATCGCAGACATGATTAAGCATGTTGCAAAGGAAGAGCATCTGACCCCAATTCAGGTGGCTGTTCACGCCGCAATAGCCAACGTAATGGCATGTTCTAAATGTGGCCAGGCCGGCCACGTTGCAGTAAACTGCCCTTGGCTGGGGGACTCGCTGGCAGCGCTCCCCCCATGCCAAGATCGACCCAAAGGTCACTGTCAGGAAAGATGGCAGAGTCAAGTGGTGCCCGCTTAAGTCTATTAAACCAGACCTTCAAAATAAAACTAATGAAAATTGTGAGTTTCTGTTCACAGGACCGGATCATCGGACGCCCCGGTGACAGGCGTCCCGCCCGAGCCTGTGAGTTCCACGCCGACCGAATCCAGAAAACAACAAAACAGCCTCCGCAAGAGGGGGCCGCGATGCCTTTGTGTTATCTTAATTTTGCAGCTTGTCACTATAGGACAAATAGAGTCACATCAGCCCTTTAAATGGGTACTTGAACAGATGGAACAATCTCGAGTAATTAGTACAAAAGTAACTACAGGGTCACCAGTTTTCAGTGCCACGCCTTGCCAACCAGCACCCATTGAACCCTGTTCCAAACGCAGCTGGTACGAAAATTTGTTCACCGGTTCGTCGTGGTTAACCACCCTGATATCCACCTTGATAGGGCTGATCACAATGATCATGATGACACTGATCTTTGGACCCTGTATATTGAATAAGCTCATGCCGTTTGTCAAGAGTCGGCTAGAGAAGGTTAACGTGTTAGTGGAACGCCGACAACTGCTTTAAGAATATATCCACTCAGTGTTATCCCCAAGTTATCCCAAGGTACACCCTATTCCTATACCGCGGTATTACCTATCATCCCCTACCTTCTACACTTTGCGCCTTATGTTTTTATGTCAAGTTTATGATACATAATTTTAAGATTGTTATAAACTATAAGAATAGAATAATATAATAATAAGAATAAGAGTAATATAATAATAAGAGTAAGTGATAAGGTAATAATGACAGTAAGTAAGAGTAAGATAAGTGATCACAATAAGATAATAACAAGATAGTAATAAGAATAAGATAATAATGAGAATAAGTAATTAGAATAAGATAAGAATATGTAAGAATAAGAGTCATATTTTAGCTAGTTTTGTTATGCATAGGGAGGGGGGAAATGTTGCTACTACACTGTTACAGATAGTTAGGGTCCGGCGCCCGGAAGATATCGCGCTGTACGGAAAGGTAGAGCCCCTAATAGCCAATAGTGTTAGTTTATGATGTAAGCAGACAGATGTGACGTTGTAAACCTAGCTATGTAACACCTTGTTACCCATCAATAAACGCCATTTGCCGTCCACCACATTGGTGTCAGCGAGCTGATGGCCCGAGCGGCCTGGGGGTGGTCGCCGTGCCGTTCCTGAACCAGGTCCCCACGCCGCTTGAGCGGCAACACCTTAGTCCAAGTCCTCCTTATGTACAGTCAAGCGTGCTTCAGAAATGGGAGAGGCACATCACCCCAAGGTCTCTGCGCTACTCGCTGCACCCATAACACCTTCTATCACTCCCTCTCCAGAAACCCTTCACACCCCTAGAGGATATGAAGAGAAAACGGGCTAAGGGTGACCTCAGGCTGCCAAATCACAGGCTGACCAGATACAGGGACTTCTTCACTAACTTGATGTTATGATGAAGCAGTCCTGTCCCACATGCTGATCACTGAGGGTTGCCACTAACAGCCAGCTGCCGCTTGGCAGCACTGTACTGCTGATCACTGTTCTCAGTGAGCCTGATGCTCCATCCACCTCCCTTATGGTCCACTGATCCTCTGCAGATCAGTCCGCAATTTGACTAGAAGGAGACTATGAGAAACCTTTTCAATGCCCTTGCTAAAGTGAGAGTTTACAGAATCCCCTGCTTTGTCCTTTTGCACACAGGCTTTCCTCTTGAGGCGGGAGGCAACCAGGTTGCCCTGGGAAGGGCTAACTTTACTCTTGTATCAGGTTGGTAGGTGGTTTCACCAGGAAAATCTCCGGGCTCCTGTCCCAGTGCTGCTCAGCTACAAAAATTATTATTAGTTTGTCCTTAAACTCTCTTGAAATTCCCTTTGCTGCTGCTTGTCCTTGTTGTCTCTTGTCCTTTCCTGACCTTGGCCCCAATCAGACTTTCACCGAGGACAGTGACACCTTCACCTCTAAACGCAGCCTTGCTGGGGTCTCCAGGCACCGCGCAGGCAGGCCTGCTCCATGGTAGGAGAGGGGTCTGCAGACAGTGGGGCTGCCTTGGGGACCCTCAGCAACAGGCAGCAGAGCAGGGGCACATTGCAGGCACCTGGCGGTGACAAGAAGGCAGGAGCGTCCCTCCTCCCTGGGGGCAGACGCCTTCTGAGGGCAACGGCACGCTGGAGATGTGGGGGACCCTGGACCCTTCCACAAGGCTTCACACACGGTCTGTTTTTCTCCTGCTTTGGAGGTTTTCCCCACAGATTAATTTTTACTGGTATTCTTACACTTTGCCACTTCTTCCCACGTTTTTCCCACATTTTCCTCTACTTTGATAGTTTTCCCATGATTTGACTTTTTTTCCTTCTCTTTCACAAACATTCCCTCCCATGTTTGTGACCATTTTCCCACACTTGTGAAGATTTTCCTACCCTTTTGTCTTTTCCCCAACCTCTCCTTCTATTCCCATGCTTTCTCAATATTACCGAGCTCTGTGTTCTTTTTGCACTTTCCTTTTTTTCCCATCACTTCACTCTTTTTCCACTTTTGTAACCATTCCTGCACTTTTGACCATATTCCTACACTATCGTTCCTTGCCCATGTTTTTCCCTATTTTCCAAGATCTGGGCACTTCTCCAATGCTTTTGCACTTTTTCCCACCATTTCAATCTTTTTCCAATGCTTATATTTGCCTATATTATTTTCCAACTCTTGCGCTCATTTGCTGCACTTTTCCCTATGCTTCTAGTAATTTTCCCATGCCTTCCCTTCTTCCCCTTCCTTTAAGTGTTCTCCTACACTTGCCGTATCCTTGCCACTTATTTCCACTTGTACAACCTCGTTAAAAACCCTGTATATCTCAATAAAACCTATAACCATTTCTTACATATTAAGATGATAGCTAATGTCTCTTAGCTAGGCATGCACCTAGATGGGGAAAAGAACAATTTCTTTACATATTGATTGCAATTAATAAATGGTATTAACTCCCTTCTCCACTCTTACCACTCAATGCTGCACCCACAGGGCAGGAATTTTGGGGGTGGTAAATGCATGTAGGCAGAAAGAAGCCCATGTCAGGAACCTAAGCACAAGAGCCCCAAGTGTTTTGTCTTTTCATGGTGACCGGTTGGGGGTTGGCGTCACATGAAGCTGATGGGGTGTAAAACGCGGCTGTTCCCATGTGCTGACCTGATGGTCGAGCAGGTGGCCACGCTGGTGAGGAGAGCCTCAAAGTGGGAGCAACTCGGGGAGGAGGAGGACTCCAAAAAGAGTGAGGAAGTGATGGCCTGGGATGGCAAGGAATAGCCACGGGGTGATGTGGGAAAGAGAAGCTCAGGGAGGGAGCAGTGGGATGCAGGGAGCTCTGCCTTGGGATGAACCAAGAGGCAATCGAGAGCACAGGGGCGAGGACGGGGGTGGCCTCATGGTGGGTGTCTGCTATGGAGCGCCTGACGAGGGGCAGCCTCTGCAAGGCCCGGGGAGCACAGAGCTGTGGAGGGGACAACTCGTCCTGCGCCCCAGGGACCTGCTCAGGAGTGGGGAGAGGAGGAACCGACGCGGTGCCTGGTGTCCCCATGGCAACTCCCAGGGCTTTGTGATGGGGGTGGCATCACACCCACAGGCCACTGTGATGGGGCAGTCCCCAAGGTGACCGTGTCCCTGCTAGGGTCTTCACTCTGAGGATTGCGGCGCAACCAGCAGGGAGCAACTCCCCTTGGTGCCCGTGCAAGAGGTCCTCAGAGAGGTTCCTAGAGATGGAGAAGGAGCAGCAGGTGAACGCCTGCACCTCATCCATGGAAGGGAACTCCAGTGCGCAAGAGTGCACGAGTGAGGTGAGTGTTGGGGCTGGAGGGAGAGCTGGGAGGCAGGGACAGGACCCGCATGGAGAGCACAGGGGTGGTGGGGAAGGAGCCCTGGGTCAAGATAGCCGGGCAGGAGCTCCTCCAGCGAGGGGACGTGCATTCCTGGGCACGGAAAAAGCAGCCTGACCTGCACTCTCCCCCTGTACTTGATGCTGGTGATGTTGCACCTCAAACACTGTTTTCAATTCTGGGCCCATCACTAGAAAAACTAAAAATAAAAGCCATGGAGGCACTGGAGTGTGCCCAGAGAGGGGCACCAAAGCTGGTGAAGGCTATGGAGCATGGACCCTATGAGGAGTGGCTGAGGGAGCTGGGGTTATCTAGGAGCCTCAAGGGAGACATTATTGCTCTGCGCAAGAACCTGAGAGGTGGTTGTAGTGAGGCAGGGTTGATCTATTCCCAGAAATAGCTATCTATAAGACAAGAGGGAATGGCTTCAGGTTGCACCAGGAGAGGCTCAGGTTAAATATTAGGAAAACTTTCCAGGTGGAAAGAGTGCTGAAGCATTGGAAGAGGCTGCCCAGGGAAGTGGTAGAATCGCTGTCCCTGGCAGCCTTCAAGAAATGCGCAGATAAGGCACTTTAGAGCGATGGTTTAGCAGACATGGGGTTGAGGGGTTTACAGTCGGACTGAATGGTTTTGGAGAACTTTCCCAACATAGTGATTCTATGATTCTTTGATCTGGACGCTCCAAGGCCCGCATGAACCCCATGAGCTCTGTACTGAGGGCAGAGAGCAGGTCCAGGTCACGCACAGCCGCATTGTGCTAAGCCAGGAGGTTCCCTCCGACACGAGGCTGGGGTTTCCTGTGCTTTAGAGCTGCTCGTACCAACACAAGTGTCCCCATCACGGGCCTCCTTCTCCCCACAGGTGGGCCAGCAGGAGCTGCCCGCAGCAGTGCAGCGCAGCGGGAGCCCAGCTTCGTCCCAGCAAAGGGACCGGCTGTCACCGCTGCCCGGCCCTCAGGGCTCATGCACCTCTGAACACGGCATCGCACAGGTACAGAGCTGAGCGGCAGTGGAGGCCGAGCCTCTGCCTGACTCCCCATGGGGCCGAGAAGCAGGCGGGACGTGCTGGGAGACACCAGGAGGTCTCTGTGCCCAGCAGGCCGAGCGCTGCTCTGCACGGCAGCCTGCACGCACCCGCCTCGGGCTCTCCGAGGAGCTGCCTTTGCCCAAGGCTTGCCCATAGGCACGAGTCCTCTCCCCAGGCAGCCTTTGGGAGCAGGGCAGCAGCCACCTGCATGCCAGAGCCATCGTCAAGGGGGTCAGAGGCTGCCGGAGGTTTCCCATTGGGAAGGATGGAGGGAGGGACCAAGGACGGCAGTAAGGACTGCCTTTGTGGTGGCCTTCATTGCAGGTTGTGGAGGAGAAGGCCAGCGATGTCCCCTCCACGGTGCAAGAGCCGCAGCCCTCCACCAGCCTTGGAAGGCCTCAGGAAACGCCATCGCCCTCTCCACGGGAGCCAGCACAGCCTGATGCCAATAGAGCTAGGATGGAGCTCGCTGTACCTGTGCCCCCACACGCACTGGCACGCGTCATCCATCAAGACGCCCAGGCAAGATCATGGCAGCTCCAGAGCATAGAGTGGCGCCCCAGCACATCATCTTCTGCACCTCAGACAGGGCCTGATCCCTACAGTCATCGGGGACAATTCCAGTGCAGCATTCCTAGCTGGCCGAGCTGGCCTAGCGGACTAAGCTGCCCAACTGGGCCAGTGAGAGTACGGACATCACGGACACGGCAGCAGCCCTTGGAGATCACGTGCTACCTCCAAGGAAGGCCAGTGCACGTGCATGAAGACAACACTGCGCGCTACCTGGCTGTGCTCAGCATCAAAACAGAGCCACTGGAGGAGCTCGAGAGGAGCTGCCTGCAGCGCACTGGACAGAGCTTGGCCCAGCTCCGAGAAGGAGCTTTTCCAATGAGGGAGCAGAACCTGAGAGAGAGGCAGGACGAGCAGGAGGAGGGCCGTGGCAACCGTTTCTCCCTGACGCTGGCAGGATCACTCAATGCCAAACCCAAGGAGGTGAGTGCAAGGGAGTGCTGGGCCACGGGGGAGCCCTCCTAGTGCTGTGGCCAGCAGCTGTGCCGCGTCGTGCGGGACAGCCGGCTTGTCAAAGCACTGGCGGAGCCCCACGAGGCCTTTCCTCCCTTAACAAACCTCCGTCTCTCCTTCTAGCTCCTCGCCAGAAACTCCTTCTATGACCTCTGGAGACCAGAGATCACGCGAGTGGAGCTCCTCAAAGGCGCAAGCTGCAAGTGGGAGGTGCTGGAGCGGCTCTATGCTCATGCCCCAACCCGGGAGGCGCCGAGAGGCCTGGGAGCACTGCAGGAGGAGAGAGTAGAGGACACTGATGAGGAGGAGGAGGATGGGGAAGAGGAGGTGGAGGAAATTAACTCTTTGACCTGGGTCAGAGCCAGCCTCTGCAGCCCGGCTGTGGACCAGGAGATGGAGCACGAAAAGGTGCCCTGCTCGCCCCATGTCAGCACCACAGAGACTGTGAGCGAGGCACCTGGCCACGTGGAGAGCCTTGAGCCAGCAATGCCCAGGGGCGGTGAGCCAGGAGCACCTCCTTTGGCCAACAGCTTTCTGCACGCAGAGGACAGCGTGTCTGTCCCACCAGCAGCAAGTGCAGGAGCAGAACCAGCGGCCTCCCCGGCATCCAGCAACTTCATCCAGCATGCAGGGGAAAATGCTCCTCCGTCTCCATCACTTCCTCCAGAACCTGCACCAGAGGCCTCTCCTTTGGCTGAAAATCCTTGGGATGAGATGAGCAGCAGCCCGTCTCCCAAGGAAACCCTGCTGCAGGAAACAACAGCAGCAGCTTCTCCCCCGGCTGCAGGCCCTGCTCCCCAGGTGAGCAAGCAGCATCTCCCCTGTCCTCACCATCCCTGGGAGCTGCCGTGGGAGCTGTGTGGGGGGTGCCCAGAGTTACCCCATTTCCTTGGAGCCCCCCTGCCCATGGCATCCCACTGTCACCCCCAGGCATTTATCCTCTGCCATGTCTCCATGGGGAGATGCCAGCTTCTCTCCGTTTCCAAGTGCCAAAGACACAGGGATGAAGTCTGCTCCAGCCCACGTCACATTCAGCCCTGGGGTCTGGATGCCGAGCGAGGAGGGAAGAGGCAGCCCCAGCAGCAGCTCCCTCCACACCAGGGCACGAGCCCCCTTGTGCCACACACGCCCCTGGCTGCCTCCGTTCCCCCTGCCCAGCCCTGCTGCTACGGCCCCACAGAGAGCCTTGTCCCATTCCCGTGCCAGCCGCAGGTCCCTTCCCTTGGGACATGCAGCCATGGGCAGCCTCCTCTGATCCAAACCCTTTGCCACTGTGCAACCTGGGGCACTGGGACCCTCAGCAGGGCCAGCTGATGGCTGACGGGTGCGTGTTCTTGCTCTGCCCATGCAGGTGACCTTGGAGCCCCAAGAGGAGGAGGAGAAGCCCTCCTCCTGCAGCCCCACACCCCACGTTGAGGCAGGTACGTACCCGCGTGGAGAGCCCTGCTGGGGACAGTGGGCCTGTCCTGGCACAGGGGGTGGCACCGAGGCCGGCAGCAGGAAGCGGTCGGGAGATGCTGTGCCGAGGACAGAACCCCTCGGGAAGCCCTTGGTGGCAGGGACAGGCAGGTGCGGACCTGCACCCTGCAGCCCATCGCCCACAGCTCTGCTTCCCACCACAGGCATCGCTGCCCTCCCAGACGTTGCAGCTCCCCGGCGATGGCGCTCACGGCTCAGGACGGCACTTCGAGCTCTGCGCAGAGCGTTCTGCTGCTGCTGCATCCCGGGACAGCGAGAGGAGCAGCGAGCGGATGCATGTGCCAGACAGGGACCCTGAGATGGGGGCTGGAGCAGAGCCGAGAGGCAGAGCGACGGATGCTGTGTCCTGAGGGCTACAGAGATGCTGCCCTGTTGTGTCCTGTAGCACCCATGTGCCCAGAGAGACCATAGTCGCCAACATCGCCCGCAGCCATCGCCTGCTTCAAATAAACCCCTTTTGTAGCTTTTTCTCCCCGTGTCAGTTGGTGTCAGAAAATCTCCAGGGAGACAAGTGGGGCTGTGGGGCCATAAGGCATGGGGTGACTCCTAACTCCACACTGGTCTAGGTGGTTGGGGTGGGTAGGAGACCCAGCAAAATGGGGCTCCCCGTCACTGATACTGCTGGCACGCATCTGTGCTCTTGACTGGTTCTCAGAGTGACCCCAGGGCTCTTGCAGTAGCAGCAGATTAGGTGAAACACCACGCGGGGAGTGTTCCTCGGAGGCCAGGTCTCTCACGACCAGGAGATCCGTTACCCTGACTGCCTGCAGCCCCTCAGGGCAGCCCCTCTCCCCTGCACAGCACAGGGGTCCTGGCTCTGGGGCTCCTCAAGCGTCTCCAGTGGCAGAGTGGCCTGCCCAAGCTGAAACCCATGGGAACAGTTTTGTATTTATTGTCCCCACAAGCTCATCACTGCTTCTTTGCTTTGCTCTGGAGTCACTGCTTCTTTGCTTTGCTCTGGAGATGTCTCTGCTGCACAGAGAGCCTTTTCCCAGGTCTGTGGGCCCATGCTGCCCTGGCCGTTCCTGCACCCCTCTCCTGTGCTCCCTGCAGCATCCTGGGCTGGCAGTGCTGCTCTGTAGGGTGAGCAGCTGTGGGGACACAGGGTGACTCCACACTGGCCATGATGGTCAGGGCAGAGCCAGCTGGACCACAGTCACTGCAACTGACCACCTCCTCCCCAGGGTGTGTGACTGTGGAGGATGCTTGGAGAAATCCCAGGGTATTTCACATGACTCAGGATGTGTTTGGAGGTGTGATTAGACCCAGGCTGCTGCCACTCCTGAGAGCCCTGATTTGGGGCACTGCTCGGTTTGGCTCTTTACTCTTGGGTGACTCCACGTGGTTTTGTGAGTTTCCACTCAAAACCTGACTCAGACACGTTTTGCCCCTGGAGATCCCTTCTGCTCTCCAGGTGGTTATCCCTTCTTGAAGGTTATCCCTTCTTGAAGAATAGACATCTGTCACCAGTCTGTTACTATTTGGGACAGTCCCTGGGGGATACTTCTTGAGCACTCATCCTCTCCAGGGCACTGGGCACCCACAAGCGGCATTTGAATCCAACCCTCATTCCCATCGCTATACGAGCTGATGCCCCTTGGCCCATGCACACCCAGGCATGGCAAGAGGGTCTTTATGGGTGCAATTCACTGAGCACATTCTTGACTCCAGCTCGGGAAGAAGAGCCCAGCCTTCAGGCACAGTGCAGACAAAATCCCCTTTTATTACAGAGATGTCATTTGAGAGAGCAGCTGTGACACAGTGAGGGCAGATTGAAGGACGGCCTCTGGATCAGACAGACTGAGTTTGTGCCTCAGGGGAAGGAGGATAAATACAAATCGTAGAATCATAGAATGCTCAAGGTTGGAAGGGACCTCTAGAGGTCAAAGCAGGGTCAGCTAGAGCACGTGGCACAGGACTGCATCCAAGCGAGTTTTGAAGATCTTCAGAGAAGGAGACTCCACAACCTCTCTGAGCCGCCAGTTCCAGTGCTCTGTCACCCTCCCAGTCAAGAATTTTTTCCTTAAGTTCCTGTGGAACCTTTGATGCTTCAGTTTCCGGCCGTTTCCTCCAGTTCTGTTGGTGGCCACCACTGAAAAGAGGCCAGCACCATCCTCCTCACTGCCTCCCGTGAGGTACTTATAGACACTGCTCAGGTCCCCTCTCAGCTTTCTCTTCTCCAGGCTGAACAGGCCCAGCTCCCTCAGCCTCTCCTCATAGGGCAGATGTTCCAGGCCCCTGATCATCCTTGTGGCCCTGCGCTGGACTCTCTCCAGCAGCTCCACATCCCTCTTCTACTGTGGAGCCCAGAACTGGACACAATACTCCAGATGCGGCCTCACCAGAGCTGAGCAGAGGGGCAGGATCACCTCCCTCGACCTGCTGGAGATGCTCTTCTTAATGCACTCCAGGATCCCATTGGCCTTCTTGGCCACTAGGGCGCACTGCTGCCTCATGGTCAACTTGTCGTCCACCATGACACCCAGGTCTTTCTCTGCAGAGCTGCTCTCCAGAAGGTCAGTCCCCAACCTGTACTGGTGTCTGGGGTTATTCCTCCCCAGGTGCAGAACCTTGCACTTGGCCTTGTTGAATTGCATGAGGTTTTTCAACTGCCCAGTTGTCCAGTCTGTCCAGGTCCCTCTGGATGGCAGCGCAGCCCTCTGGGGTATCGGCTACTCCTCCCAGTTGGGTATCATCAGCAAACTTGCTGAGGGAGCGCTCTGTGCCTTCATCCAGGTCATTGATGAATAAATTGAACAGGACTGGACCAAGGACTGACTCCTAGAGGGGACACCGCTAGCTACAGACCTCCAACTAGGCTCCTCACCACTGATCACCACCCTCTGATTTCTGAAAAGCGAGCAGCTTACGACTTTGTTCTTTCTGTAAGTTATAAACGAAAGCATGTTCTCAATCCAGTACTGCAAAAGAGAGGCTCTACATGATCACTGCGATTAAGTGTATAAGGCTTAGGTATGACTGGATATACAGCAACCACTCTTTGAATGAGAGCCCTTAGATCTCATTCTCTGATAATCTTTGTGGTAAATACTTTGATCCTGGCTTTAATACCATTCTTCCTGGTGGAATACCACTGGCCACAAACCTTCAACTGCACTCGGCACTGCGGATCACAACCTTCAGACCTCTTCCAACAGCCAGAGTTCCAGTCATCTAAACCTCATTTCCTGAGCTCCCCAGCTTCCCATTAAGGATGTTATTGGACACGATGAGAATGAGGATCTGACTTCAAAGCCATGCTTGTAGAAATTCGTATTCCTGGCTGCTTTCCTGACTTTGAGCTCATCACTGCAGTCAACAGCAGCTTCTCTGACACAGAGGGGTCAGTCTGCTCTAGACGTTCCCTAAAACGAGGCCAGGGAGCCTGCAAGACTCCTTCTGATCTATGAATCCACAGGATTCCAAGAAGCACATCCCTCCAGCACCTCCACAACCCACTTCCTAGAGAGGGGCCCTGCAGAGATCCCCGTATGTAAAGCTGGTGAAGGACAAGCCAGAGCAGTGTCAGTGCTGAGTGAGGGCAGTGCCTACTCACAGAATAAAGACGTTGCTTGCAAGGTCTCTTGGGCCCGAGTCGTGAGACAGATGAGCTGCAGCTTCTCTGCAAGCAACCTGCATGGGGCAAGGGCTTCCCAGCGCCTTTCCTGCCGATGGGAGCACTGCGCACGCCTGGGCTCTGCAGGCGTCACGCGCGCAGGCAAGGGGGCTCCCAGCACTTGCCCTCACAGCCACGGGGCTGAGCTGGCTGCCCAGCCCTCTGCTCGCACCTCACTGCAGGGAACACTGCTCTGCTTCACACTTCCCCTCCAGCATTCCCAGGGCAGCAGCCAAATGCCTGCCGACAATTCCTCGTGCCACCAGCCCTGCGGCTGCTTGGGAGCCACCCAGAGCCCTCCGCGCACCTCTGGCACCAGCCCCTTCCCAGCAGCTGCGCTCTGCCTCGCAGGGGCACTGCGGCATGCCAGCAAGCAAGCTTGGTCAGCAGCAAGATGCTCCTCTTGGCTACAGCACTTTGGTGGAGGGGCTTGGGCTGCTTGCTTTTGGAGGGTTTTCCTCTGTGCGAGGTAAACACCTGACAGCACCGGCGGAGATCTGCTGCTTCATCTGCCCTTGGCTTTCCTGTCCTTATCCAAAGGCAGGGAATTCGCCCCTGTTAGCAAGTGAGCATTGTAGCCAAGTGCTGGGCAGAGATGCAGCAGCTGCAGGTCCCTGCTGCTGCTGAGGGCACATTTGTGCCTGCTCTGCCCTCTGCAGCCATAGGAAGCCATGGCAGGGGCAGCAGTGCAGGAGCTACATCAAGGCTGCTCTCAGCCACAGCACATGGCGCCTGCAAGGTGCGCGGCAGGAAAAGAGAAGGAGCCCAGCAGCACCAGGGGCTCTCAGGCCACCACCAACTCACAAGGGCTCTGCTGAGGACATGCACACCTGGCCCCAGGGCACAACTCCCCTTCGCACTCATTGCACTGCCAAGGAACATGTCTAGACCATGAAAAACAAAACTTTCTTGAGTCCATCAGGCTGTAAGGGCAGGAGGGGAGCAGGGAAGAAAGAGCAAGGTGTTCAAGGCTGCTTGCAGGGGTGGAAGCAGAGCCCCAAGTGCAGCCCGGCCTCTGGGCAGGCAGCCGCCAGCAGCACCATGGGGCTGCGTGAGGAGACCTCCTTGGCACCCAGCAAGCCCAAGGCCACGCACTGCTCTCTGCCGCCAGGCTCAGCAGTGCCAGGGGGAGTCCAGCACACGCAGACCCTTCCTCACGGCGGCCCCCCTGGCCCTGCCGCTGCCCTCCTCCCCCCACGCAGCAGTGGAACATCCCAGAGGGGCAGTTATCACCACGGGAACACGGATGCTTCCCAGGGCTGCGCCTCACAGTGGCCCCAGTGCTGGCCACGCAGCAGCAAGGCCAGGTGAGCTGCAGGGCCGCGCAGCACCAGGGGCCACCCGTGGTGCCCATGAGATGCAGGGGAGCTGCGGGGCTGCAGGGCAGCCTGCGCGATGCCTCCCAGGGGAGGCCACAAAGCCACCGCGCGACACTTGGTGCTCATGGCTGCAAATGTAAACAATTCCATTCCGTTGCAGAGTCAAGAGAGTGAAAAAAAATGGCTAACCCTGAAGTTGAGGAAATGGAGTGGGAGAGCTCGGTGCAGGTACTGTGCACACAGGCAGAGGCTGCGCGGGGATGGCTGGCGCTTGGCTCTGCGAGAGCAGCCGCAGGGCTGGTGGCAGAGGTGGCAGGGAGCTCTGGCAGGCCTGGGTGCTGGGGCAGAGCTGCGCCAGGGCCAGGAGCGGCCAAGGCCTCGGGGGCTGCTGCCTGAGCCTGGCGCCCTGGCTCTGTGCACCGGCTGCCCCGCGCACGCAGGGGACACAAGGCCCCGCGCACAGAGCCAGCGCTGCCACCATGACCGTCCCCACAAGCTCTCCTGCTCTCTTCCAGACTCCCGGTATTCAAGGCCTGGTTAGCTTGGACAAAGAGGAGCCTATGGAGTGGGAGAGCTCCAGCTGTGCCCTACAGGTATTACTGCTGCTTCCAGCCGCATGAGGGGAGCTGGGCCTAGGCCTGGCCCCTTCTGGTTTCCTGTTTTCCAATACAGGAAGAGAGGTCCTGGGGCCAGAGTTCTTCAGATGTGAGACCTGTCCTGCATACACCTCCCTTTCTCTTGCAGGCTGCTGTCATGAATGGGGGGCCTGCAGAGAACGTGCCAGAGCCCATGGAATGGCTGAGCTATGGCAGCAGCCAGGTAGAGCCCCCGCAGCCCCTGCATGTGCTCGTCTTTCCTCTCCCCCATGCATCATCCCCACCAAGGTCTCCTGCGCTCTTCCAGGCTGGGGGCACCAATGGCCTGGTCGGCTGCAGCCAGGAGGAGCCCATGGATTGGGAGAGCTCCGGCTGCAGCCCCCAGGTATGGTCCCTGCTGCCGGCTGCACGGGCAGAGCTGGGGCTGTGCCCGGCCCCTTGGCGCTGCTCCGCGCTGCCTTTGGGGAGCAGCCGTGCGGGAGCCTGGCCCAGGTGTGCGGGCGCTCTGGCGGGCCGCGGCGCCGGGGCAGAGCTGCACAGGGCGCAGGAGCGCCCAAGGCCTGGGCACCTGCTGCCTCAGCCCCTCTGCCGGCCTCTGGGCTGCGCTGGCCACGCCAAGCCTCTGCCAGGGCACCAATGACGGCAGCGCTGCTGCCAAAGAGCCCGCGCAGCCGCCAAAGAGCCTCTGCTCCACGGGAGCCCCCGAGCCGCTCCTCGGCCCTGCTCACGCCTCCTTTTCCCTTGCAGGCCAAGCTCCCCTTCACCCTGGCTGCTGCCAGGAAGCGCTGAGCACAAGGACTCCGGCCATAACATCTTATTTGGATTTTTCTTTGGAGACTTTTCGAGTAATATTTGATATTGTTGATATTATTGTTGTTAGTGTTATTGATATTGTTTTTATTGTTGTTGTTGTTAGTGTTTATTATAATTTTTTAATTGTTATTTTTAAAATATATATTCCTGTATCATTGTTTAAGTTTTGTGTCGTGTTTCCAAGTGAGGTCAAGCACAGAAATCATCCCCATTGCAGAGGTGTGTGTGTAACCCTAAGATTCCAGCCCCTAGGGGCAAGGGAGGGTGTTGCGTATAGTTAGGGTCCGGCAGCCAGAAGATGTCGCGCTGTACGGAAAGATAGGGCCCCTAATAGCCGATAGCGTTTAGTTTATGATGTGAGCAGACGGATGTGATGTTGTAAACCTTAGCTATATAACACCTTGTTACCCATCAATAAACGCCATTTGCCATCCACCACATTGGTGTCAGCGAGCTGATGGCCCGAGCGGCCTGGGGGTGGTCGCCGTGCCGTTCCTGAACCAGGTCGCCGCGCCGCTTGAACGGCAACAAGCGGTGCCGAAACCCGGGAATCATCGGCTGGACGGGTGAACGGCGGCCGGAGCGAGTGGACCAGCCCGGTGGGGAGGACGCTCCCGGACGAACAAGGAGGATGGAAGCCCTTGTGAAGGTCGTATCGCAATTACATAAATATTGGGGGATTGATTGTAAGCCAAAAGATTTTACTCTCGTTATTGCGAGGCTTTTAAAAATTAAGGTTATAGACCAGCTGGTGCATATTCTGAAGTCCCTGAAGTGTGTCCCTGACGTGTGGGACAAATGTACTAAGGCGTTAGCCGAGTAGATGATGTCTTCGGGTTGTGGGAAAAACCCTAAGGGTTGGGGAAAAGCTGTACAAGCCTTGCAGAAAGCTATAAAAGAGCAGGAGACCTGGGTAGCGGTAAGGGACTGTTTGTTGGCCACCCTGAAAATGGGAGTCGGGGCAGCCGCACAGACTTTGCACCCCCCAGATGATGGTGATTCTGCTGACCCTAAAGTTCTGCAAGAGAGCGACACATCCCCTCCATCCCCGAACCCCGTCCCGCTTACAGAGGAGCAGAAACAGCCAAAATCTGTTTGGAGCGAGCTAGCCGAGGAAGCTAGGAACATTGAAAAGAAGTCAGAGCTTGGGGACGTCTGGGCCAGGCCACCACCCTATGCCCCTCAAAATGGCGCCGAGCCGCAAGGGGAAGGGCCGGGCGAGGGTGCCCCCGGCGCAAATGAGGGGCCGAGAAACAATGGGAGTGACCGGACAGGTGAGGGACGCGCGAGTGAGGGGCCGAGAACCAATGGGGGTGACCGGACAGGTGAGGGAGGCCCGAGCGAGGGGCCGAGAACCAATGGGGGTGACCGGACAGGTGAGGGAGGCCCAAGCGAGGGGCCGAGAACCAATGGGGGTGACCGGACAGGTGAGGGAGGCCCGAGCGAGGCGCTGAGGACCGATCAGAGCGGCCATTTCACAAAAGGCGCCTCCGCGGGTAGAAGGCGGGGCGAGACAAGAGGGGGGAACAGCCCGCCCGGAACGGAAGTAGGCGGGACGGAAGTAGGCGGAGCCGGAGCCCAACGAAAAGGTACCGGAGCCCGGAAGTGACCAGTCAGTCGAGTTCCGGTTCCGGATCAGACACTAGTCAGGACGAGCGGCTCACAACTGATTCAAACTTAAGGAAGAAGAAAAAGAAGGTAAACATCCGAATTAAAGAAAAACCGGCTGGGGCAGACATGATTAAGCATTTTGCAAAGGAAGAGCATCTGACTGCAATTCAGGTGGCTGTTACCTTCAAAATAAAACTAATGAAAATTGTGAGTTTCTGTTCACAGGACCGGATCATCGGACACCCCTGTAACCAGTACGCCCCGGTGACAAGCGTCCCGCCCGAGCCTGCGAGTTCCACGCTGACCGAATCCAGAAAACAACAAAACAGCCTCAGCAAGAGGGGGCCGCGATGCCTTTGCGTTATCTTAATTTTGCAGATTGTCACTATAGGACAGGTAGAGTCACACCAGCCCTTTAAATGGGGTACTTGAACAGATCGAACAATCTCGAGCAATTAGTACAAAAATAACTACAGGGTCACCAGTTTTCAGTGCCATGCCTTGCCAACTAGCACCCATTGAACCCTGTTCCAAACGCAGCTGGTACGAAAATTTGTTCACCGGTTCGCCGTGGTTAACCACCCTGATATCCACCTTGATAGGGCTGATCACAATGATCATGATGACGCTAATCTTTGGACCCTGTATATTGAATAAGCTCATGCTGTTTGTCAAGAATCGGCTAGAGAAGATTAACATCATGTCAGTAGAACACCGACAACTGCTTTAAGAATATATCCACTCAGTATTACCCCCAAGTTATCCCAAGGTACACCCTATTCCTACACCCTGGTATTACCTGTCATCCCCTACCTTCTACGCGCCTTCTTCATTGTGCCTTATGTTTTATGTCGAGTTTATGATATATAATTTTAAGATTGGTATAAACTATAAAAATAGAATAAGATAGTAATAAGAATAAGTAAGAATAAGATAGTTGTATTTTGGCTAGTTTTGTTAAGCATAGGGAGGGGGGAAATTGTTGCAGATAGTTAGGGTCTGGTGGCCGGAAGATATCGTGCTGTACGGAAAGATAGGGCCGCTAATAGCCAATAGTGTTTAGTTTATGATGTAAGCAGACGGATGTGACGTTGTAAACCTTAGCTATATAACACTGTGTTACCCATCAATAAACGCCATTTGCCGTCCACCACATTGGTGTCAGTGAGCTGATGGTCGCCATGCCGTCCCTGAACCAGGTTGCCACGCCATTTGAACTGCAACAGAAGACTGGGCAATGCAATAATAGACCGTGATCCAGAGTTCCTCACCACTGACATGCACAGAGACTAAGGACCAACGGGACGCTGCTGGATTCATGGTGGTGCCTATCTCTTGCAATCCTATCCCAACTGCTTGCTAGATTTCCTTCTTTCCCTCCCTTTGCTATCACTATTTTCTCAGTACAACACATGAACATTTTGTTTGTGAAAGTGCTCCATAAATTTCCTTGATAGGCAGCGTTTGACCTCGTTTGCACGTTGATCTCACTCTGGATATAACATATACCTCAGAGTTAGTCCCCCCCTTTCCCAGACACCCTCTGCCTGGGGCCCATTGGGCAGAGGTCCCTGCTGCTCGTGACACGCTCTGCTTGGATGAAGCAGAGCTCAGGCAAGGGAACCATGCAAAGACTTTACCAATAAAGAGATAAGTAATGTGCAATTTTAAATTACACGGGAAATATTTTATTAAATAAAATAAAATTTCTCTTGCACGCTGCTGCAAGAGAAAATAACAACTTGTTTCGGTGGGGTGAGGCTGAACAGGTTACCCCATTTAAAAAGAAGAAAAGTCCATCATGCACTAATTCTGTGTTTTGCACCACTGCTATCAGTAGCTTCCCAGGCAGGTGGGCCACGAGCTTTACTTAGAGTCCTAGGCACAGCGCCAATGGATGGTAAATTGACCACCATAGGCTGTCCAGCTGTAATGTTGTTGGACATCCTCTTTTACCTGTAGGCTGAGCACTAAGCTCAGCTTTCACAAAGAATGCTGGGCTTACAGGCCTTCCAGCAGGCCCACAACGATTATTGAATTGAGGGAGTACTTTGGGAAGTTGGCTGTCCCATTGAGCCTTGTGTGGGTTCAGGCTCTTTTTTAACAAGCCAGTAGTTCTTTCTACCATCCCATTTGATTTGGGATAGTACGGGATGTGGAATACCCACTGGATTCCTTCTTGCTTTGCCCATTCTTCCACTTTTTTACATGAGAAATGTGAGCCGTTATCACTTTGGATAATAAGAGGAGCAGGTAGGTGTGAGAACCAAAACAACAGTCCTTGCACCACAATCCGCCCCTTGGCTTTCCTGCACTTAGTTGCTGTAAGCAAGCCAGAGACCCCTTCCACTCCTGTGAGGAGGCCCATTGGTCCTGTAGTTTGCACAGGTTGTCCTTGATGTATTTTCTCAGCCTCTTTAACTGCTCAGACTAAGGATAAAAGTCCTTTTTCTCCCATTCAGAACGTTGTAGTTCCCTTTCTTTAAATGCAGTCAAGCTGCATCGTTCCACCAGGGCCAGCCTGTAAGTAAGTTACAGTAAGCAACAGGAAGTTACTGTAACTTAGTAACAATAAGTTACTTGCTGTAACTTACAGTAAGTGGCATGTTCAGTGCAATCCCAAGCAGCTATTAGAGGTTCGTGGGGGTGTTCTGGTCCCAGGGACTGAAATCTTTCTATTTCTTCAGTCGGAATTTTCACTACCTCTTTGTGTTCTAATTCCCACTTCCAGGGTTTGCCTTTCCTTAAGAGCGAATATAAAGGACGAGCAGTGATAGAATATCCAGGTAGGTGCTTCTCCAATATCCTAAAGTTCCTATCAATCATTGTAATTTTTTCCTTGATCGGGGCATTTGCAGCTCTTCATTTTTTCTTAAGGTATCTGCAGGAATCCCTGTACTGCCAGCTATCCACCAAGGAAGGACAAGCTGCTGTACTCTTAAGAGATGTGAAACCAGAACAGTTCCCCCATTCCACATTTACCTATACTGAACATGAACACACTTTCAACCCCTCACTAAGATTTATAAATGACATCTAAGAAATGACACTTAATCCGTTAATCTCTTATATCTAGCCCTTAGCAAAGCCATATCACCATTGAAGTACAGGAGAATAGAGCTTACATCTCCCTCAAAATCCAGGCCAGGCTTTTTTTTTTTTAATTTAAAAATTTTAAAATTTTAAAAATTTAATTTAAATTGTCCTGGCTTCCTCATCTTCAGTGGAAAGAACTAAGATCATTTTCTTTGCCTGGTATTTGGGACCTCTGCCAGCCATGTGCTGTTACTTTTGATAGCAGTTGATTGGTAATTAATTCGTGCGTGGTGGTAAACAAGATACTTTGGGCACAGAAGACCTGCATTATTTGTCATCATGGTCAATTAGTTTTACACTGTGCAGGGCAAGCAGTCTGATATCAAAAGCACTTTTCATTGTTTAAGACCTTGACCTTTCCAGGCAAAACCTGTAAATTATTTCACACTCTTTGCCTGTGGTTTGATTAGACTGCTCGTATTAGCAGTGAAATTTAAGTCATTAAAATGGAGCGTCTTTGAAATTATAGGTCAGAGTCAAGCCTGAATTTCACATGTGAGTATAGAAAATGATTTCTTCTAATTGTCTTACATGAGCTGCAATAAGGAGCCCAGCTGCTCTCTTTATTCAGGTGCAGTTTCCTTGACGTGTGGGGTCTCCGTTAGAAAAATCTGCAATTTGTTTGCTTCACACGATGTTTTCCTCCAGACACCCTGATGTGTTTCCATGGGCTCACCCTGCAAGGCAGGCACACTTATCTCCCAGTGCATTATCAGGCCATTCCGTGTATTTGCTTCTTGTTAGCTAGAGGATAATTTACAGACTGTTATTATATGCAGAGAGATGTTTGAGTGAAGTGAAAACAGGATTCAGACTAACCAAGTATGAACTAGTTGTTTATATAAGGACATTTTCATGGATTTGGAGCTTTCTGAAGCTGTAACATTGCCCATGCTAGCTATGGTCTCCTTGTAGCATTCTCAAAACTCGTTATAGACAGGGCAGGCTAGA
The DNA here is from genome assembly GCF_059628265.1 of Tinamus guttatus. NCBI lineage: Eukaryota > Metazoa > Chordata > Aves > Tinamiformes > Tinamidae > Tinamus > Tinamus guttatus. The sequence continues at coordinate 724,361 of NW_028288816.1, read as the reverse complement.
TCTCAAGCATGAACCTGCTCAGCTGGGTGAGCTGCAAGCTGAAGTTTTGACCTTGCATTCACTCTTACCTCTCCTCCAATGCCAGCAGTTGCCAGTCGGCATTTTATGATATTACGCCTGGAAATGCTATTGTGTGACTGCTGCCCTGGTAATATTCTTGCTGACATAAAATTTCAGTTAACGTAGCTGAGGATATGATTTCAGATTCAATTTCTTGTCCAAATATAGTCATCTAGTATTAACTAATCTGTGCACCTTCAGGGCTTTTCCGAAGACATTGTATGAACAACATGCAGTGAGAGAAAAAAAAATGTTTTCTATGCTTTGTTGAATATTAGGTTTCTCTTATAGCCTCCAAAGTTCATAACACTTTTAATGGCAATAGCTTTGAATCCCAGATCTGAACAGGAGTATAAAATTAGAAGCAAACATTAGTCTGTCCTGATACCAGAAGATTCTGCTCTGAGGAGTGACAATCTCAGGAGGAACTTTCAGATCAGATACTTTAGCTTTTAACTTTCTTGAGATAGACTTGATCCATGGTTCTATGTGTTTAAAATTTGAGACAAGATTGCCTTTTCTCTCTGCTTTTACTAAATACGTGTCTAAGTGCCTGAGATCAATCTCAGTGTTCGGCCAAAATTGCCTGGATCTAAATCTTTGTGCTGATCTCTGCACTCAAATAATGTTGGAGGTTGCTAATGGCTGCTTGCCATTGGAAGTACATTACAACATCCTCATGTTGTAATTGTGTTTAAATTCAGGTTACTTGCATAAGATGTGGAAGACTGAAAAATCATGAAGTTTCTCTGGAACCAGAACACTTCGTATTCTTCCTCTAGAGAGTTTGTGTAGGGTGGAATATGGAAATGCTGGTCAGCAAATCCAGGAATTTAAAGTAATAGTGTTTAATAAGGAACCAGAATGACTTTGTGAAGACAAGAAGAGAAAGCATGTTGTTGTTTTCTCAAGAGTTTCCAGCATCAGGCTTCAGGCTAAGCTTTGATTTATTTTTTTCACTTGTGTCACTCTATGATATAAATATATTAGGATACTGCCTTCAGGTCTTCAGTAGGCATGTTCAGGAAAAGATATTTGTTGAAGAGCCCAATATTTGACAGGGAGCACTTGACACCTGCAGATCCTCACCCTGCTAAGAGCAAAAGCATCTCCAGCAGTGAAACACTGTCTGGGCTGATTTCTCTGCCATCTCCAGGCTCTCCTGTCCTGTGAAAATGGAGAACTGATGAGCCAAGTCCATTATTTCCTTCTTGATAGCTACGGGGATATGATTGATTTTAAAGAGTCTTACTTCCAGCAAGGTTATTCATAGACATATGAAAATTTCTGAACAAACAGGGTATAAAAAAGAGGCTGTTAAAACAAACAAACAAACAAACAAACAAAAAAACATTATTTTAGGTGAGGGCAGAGAGCTGACACTAAAAATCTGCTTTGTCCCTGATGTCATCTTTGGCGCAGAGAACTGCAGTGGAAATTCTGTTTTGGTTCTTTCTTTTGGCTGTTGGAGTGTCAGAAAAGAAGCACAGACTATGTCAGAAAATGATAGTGAAACAAGAAATGCCCTGTCAGAGCAACAACTCTATCTAAGTGGAATTACTGATTTGGGCAAAACTCGCTGTATCCACGGCCCTGGCGCTATAATTTCCTCTCTGCAGTGTATTGTTGCCATGGCAGATGAAGCCCAAACCTCATTTTTCAGTTCTCCAAAGTCAGTGGTAGTGGCCCCTGTGAGGTAAAATGGCACAATAAAATCTGGGGTTTGGTTCCACAAACATGCATATCCTAATTGCCCACCCAAGGAACTCCATTGAGTTCCAGTGGGATGGATCACAGGTGTCAAACTATCCATCTGTACAGATTCATATGTGCAGATATCCATAAGTGCAGATTCAGGGCTTTATGCTGTTGGAGTAGGCAGGAAACCACTTCAGAGAAGAATAAAATGGTTGCTGAAAGCACAAATAAAATACATCTTTGTTTAAATTAGTAGGGAGACTTTTTTTAATAAACCATTAGGAAAACTTTCAGTTTTCTTAGGAATATCAAAACATTTCTAAAGTATTAGCAAATCTTGTAACATTCCTGGTATGTAGGTAAATACATTTATCCATTTCACAAAAGTCTAATTTATGGGATGCAATGGACAAGCAATTTTTAAGAGTACAGGGTCACAAATCAGTGTCGTAGGTGGGGGCCTGATTCACCAGATCATACTCCTATGGGAATGAATTTCCATGTTCAAAAGAACAAAGAGAGATTGGGGTGGGAGGGGAAACTCTTGCACATTTATATTCCTTTCCAATAACCATTTCTGATCACAGAGAGGCTTTGTGCTCAGCAGCACACAATTCAAGCCTGCTCTTTTGAATCTCCTAAATAATATAGTACAAAATCATAGCTCTACTATTTTGTGATGCCGAAGTGATGCATATACCATTCCCATGCATATACCATTTCCATATACCATATCTTTATTGACGCGGTACCTCTTCATCGTCACCTTTTGCACTGTTTTCATTTCTGCTCTTGTATTAGTTTCTGATACTTTATTAGGAGAAAGGTATTTTACAGTAGTGTTACACTCAGCTGAGGTGAATATTTAACCTCTTTACAAATACAGCTATTATCTGTGTGTGTCCCCATAGTTATCTCCATTCCTTCAAAACTATGTGAATGATATATCTATGGGTCTCCTTTTTTCTTTTCTTTTTTTTTTTTTTTTTTTTAGATACAGTGTAGCAGTGTATACATATAGCAAATACTACTCTTTTGGCTTTCATCACTTGTATGGTTTTACTGCCACATAATGTTGGTGGTATTTGTGTAGTGTGTGGGCTTAAAGTGCAGAATTTGGGTTGAGTTCATTCATCACAGAGTACATTTGCACAGTGCTTCACTGAAATGCTGCACAAGCTCAACGTGAGGATCTGTGTCTCCGCAAAGCGTCAGTCGAAGAGGTGGCGCTGCCCTGGTCTAGCAGGGACAGACATGTAGCTTCAGGGGTAGGGAAGAGCAGCAGCAACTTATACTTGCCATTTTGCTTGTCTGTCAGAGATGTGAATGTGCTCTGGAAGAGATGCACTAGCGCACTAGAAAGCAGGGAGCTGGCTCTTTGTTCAAGGCTTTGAAAGATTTTGATCTTTTTATTTGTTTTAGGCTGACAGGAAACGTCCTTCGTTCTAGGTGTAGATTCATCTGTTTAATGTCCTCCAAGCCGAAGGTGGTGGTTATCAGGTAAAACAGGGAATAAGGCAAGGGGTACTTCAAGGAGACACGAGTGTGTCCTTGAAGACTTTCTGCCTTCCACAGAAAGCTTGTTAACCTTTGCTTTGGAGGGATGGGAAGCTGCTATTTTTTTTAGCAGTGCTTTACTAGTGTCTCTACAGTCATACAAAGGAATTAATGCATTTCTGTAAAGTACCTTATTCTGATATTGTACGTTCATGAATAACAGCTTAGGCTTCAGCTTCTGTTGCGTAGAAGTGCTGAATGTTTGGTGCAAACTCCATATGTTTGTGTGTGTTTCAGATTCTAAAAGTCTGCAAGTCTCAGAAGTCTTAGTCTTTGACATGATATTCCCTCTTTTTCATAAGGCACTCTGAGGAAAGTATATCTAGACTGTATGGACACTTAAATTTCATCTTCCTCATAAAGTATTGCTCCCATCACTACGGGAGCTTTCATGGCACTGAGTTCTGTCACTTGGAAAGTCCTTTTTCAGCATAATTATGTTTTGCTTGCTGCTGTAGCAGATGCCAACAGCCATGCTTCTTGTATTGGCCTGCCTAACAGCATGCTTCCCAATTAATTTGGCACATTCAGTCTAATGCTTTTTTCTGTACCACAGCCCCGGCCTTGCAGTCTTGGACATGGAGTTTTGGGAGGCTCCTGCTGGGAGAATAGGTCCAACTTGCCTCCTCACCCACAGAGTGGAAGCCCCTGCATCCATCATTGATCTGATTGGAGCTGCTGCTTCCTGTTCTGATTCTCATCTGTTTGCCTCTGTCTCATCTGGTTGCCTCCAAGTTCAGCTCAGCTCTGGAAGGAACCAGGGTAAAAGTGGACTAGGAAATACCAGGCCCTCTGCTAGATGGGAAAGGGAAGATAGTGACAAAAGACTTGGGAAGGGATGAGATGCTTAGTGCCTTTTTTGCCTCTGTCTTCCCTGGCAAGACTGGCCTTCAGCAATCTCACCTTCAAATCTCCAGCCAGTCTTTCTTTGCTAGTATAAAGCCCAGCAGAACAGCAGTGCCTCCCCTCTGCCCACAAAATCTCTTGTCTCCACCTAAACTTTGTGCCCCCAAGTACAAACCTTAGCTCTGCCTTTCTGCCAAGTAAAGGAGATAGATAGTGTCCAAAGTGTTGCAGAAGACGAGGTAGACCACATGCTCTGCCCTCCCCTCCTCTACCCAGACATCATGGAGGGCTCTCAAGAGTGGGTAAGCATGGTTTCCCCTTGTAGATGCGTGTCACTACCCTGAGCTCCTTCTTCCCAGGCTGGAGCTGGCATGCCCATGGAGCCACCGGGTGCCCTGGGGCTTCTGCGGGGCTGCAGGTGAGGCTGCTGGACCTGCTGTTGCCAATGGCGGTGCCTTGCCTGGCAGGAGCTGGTCCTGCAGCCAGAGCATCTGCACAGGCAGTGCGGGGCAGAGTGCTCAGGGAGGCATCACTGCTGCCATGAGCAGGGCCAGGAGCAGGGGGCCTTCCTGCCGCTCCATCCCAGTGTCCCCTGCCTGTGCAACTGTTGAGATCAAGGGGAGGGTGAGATTGGGGAAGAAGAATCACTCGACTCCTGCTACACAGCACACAAGTGTTTATTGCACATTTACTGCACTGGGCACTGATGGGAGGGACACTGGGCTCAGCGCGGGGCTGGTTAGCGGTGTCTCTGCCCCGTGCTGAGCTCTCCGGTGTCCCACAGCTGCTCCTCCTGGCCTGGCAGCTCCATCAACTTCAACAGGACCAAGGCCAGGAGGAGCCGGGGAGGCCCCCACGAGCTCCGGGCCTCCCCCAAGTCTCTGTGTCCTGAGCTCAACTCTGAGCTCGGCTGTTCGGCCACTTCTCAGGCCATCTTCTGGCTGCTCGTCTCGCCCGCGCTTCCTGAGGTGGCCGAGGATCGTTGTTGTGGGAGCCCGTGTGCAGGGAGGGGTCACTGTTGGCAGGGCCAGGAGCAGGGGGGCTTCCTGTGGCTCTGCGCTGGTGCTCCCTGCCTGGCTGTCTGGCAAAGGTGAGAAGTTTTGTGGGCAGAGGAGAGGCCCAGGGAGAGGCACTGGAGTCCTGTGCCTCTCCCTGATGACAAGGGCCTCGTGTTCTCCATCGCCGTGCACAGATGTTTTTTGCACCGCCCAAAAGGGGACAGGGCACCAGGAGGCCCAGGGAGAGGCACTGATGGGCTGCGCCTCTCCCAGATGACACGGTCCTTGCGTACCCTGTTGTGGTGCACAGATGTTTTGTGCACCGCCCAAGGGGACAGGGCACCCGGAGGCCCAGGGAGAGGCACTGATGAGCTGCACCTCTCCCAGATGACAAGGGCCTCAGGTACCCTGTTGTGGGGCACAGATGTTCACCCCAGGGGGACAGGGGCGCCGGGCCGGTGGGCACTGCTCAGCACAGCCTCTGTACAGGGGCTGTGCTTCACAGCGTCCCACTGGTGTCATGGGCGGCCCGGCGGTCCCTGCGCCCTCTCCTCCTCCTCAGGGCGGCGACGCGGCGGCGGAGCCCCCTGCCCAGCGCCCGCCAGCCCCCGCAGGAGCAGCCGGGGCAGAGCAGGGAGCGAAGCGCCGCTCGCCAGCCGGAGCCGGCTGCAGGAGGGGAGGGAGCCTCCGTGTCCCCAGAGTCCACCGTTTCCCAGCGCTGCGGCGCTGGGACAGAGGAGGGCTCCTCGCTCCCGGAGCTGCTGGAAGGCTCGGGCTGGGGTGGAGACCCAGATGGGCTGGTCTCCACCACCAGGATGAGTGCCCAGAGGCGCAGCAGGGTGGATTTGCGCGCCGCAGTTGAGGGCCGATCTAGATGGGGCTCCCTGGGGATGAAGCCAAGGAGTTCCTTGCCCGGCCCTAGGAACACCACCTGGCTGGCCCCCAACTGCACACGGCGGCGAGGTGGGGAAGGGCCACGAGGCTCCCCGGTCACCCCGCCGTCCGTGCCTGGGCACCTGGGAGGGAGAAGGCAGGTCAGGAGGGGCCCCGGGGCTGCCCAGTGTCCCCAGCAGGAGGCCCTGGCGCTGGCGGGTCTGAGGGAACCCAGCCCAACTCTTGGCCTCCTGGCCCACCCTGCTCCTGCTTGTGGGACCAAGCCAGCACCTCAGGGCAGCCCTGGCAGGGCCGGGCTCCACTTACCCTTCCAGCCCCCTCCCAGCAGGCTCCTCCGGGAGCTCAAAGGGGAACACGGAGACTGTGGGAGAGAAGGCAAGAGGCCGTCAGCGCCGTGGGGCAGCCCCTGCGCAACCCCAGCCAGCAGAGGGGTGGGCGCCGGCAGCCGGGGTGCTGGCCAGGAGCCACTACCGTGGCTACGCTCAGGACAGGGCCGCTCACCTCCAGGGATGAACATCATAGCCATCCAAAAAGACGCCAGGACGCGGCAGGCTGAGGGGATGCCCAGGATGGCAAGGAGCACGAGGCTCAGGGCCACAAGCTGGCACGCGGCTCGCACGCGAGAGTCCATGTCACCGAGGTGACAGGGCCTCGCGTGCGGCCGGCGCCAAGCTCTTCTCCCAAGTCCTGTTTGCAGAGGAAAACACGGCCCAGCTCATGTTAGTGGCCCCAGCAGTGACCCGCAAGCCCAGCCCCAGGTTGGGCAGCGGCACCACAGCCCTGCCCAGCAGCTGCCTTCCCACCCACTGCACCCGCTCCTGGCCCCAGCCCCTCTGCTCTGGGCTCACCCTCGCGCCTGGCGTCCGCATAAATAATCCAATAAATCCAATAACAAAATCAGCCCAAGGCTGACGAGAGGATATCTGGGAAGAGAAGGGCACCCTGTACTCACTCCATGTGCCCTCCCTGGCACCAGGCAGCAGTTGGGGGCCCTTGGGAGGTCACTGAGCAAAGGGAGAGCCATGAAGGTAGGGAGACTGGAGAGGGGACCCTGGAGTGGCTCTTACCCCACAGCCTCACTCCTTGACCGCAAGGTCAAGTCTTTGCCCGTTCGCGAACAGGCAAAGTGAGCCAAGGCCACCCCAGCACCACCTTTATAACGGGCCTGGGACTGTGATGCAATAGCGGTGTCACAGCAACAGCCCTGGGCCACACGGCAGGGGTTCTGATGCGATGCTGACGTCATGGCAACATCCCTGACTCTGGTGACACACGAGGGCTTGGAATGTTGTGTGATGCAGACGTCCCGGCAACATCCCTGGGCCCAGTGATGCCCCTGTGCTGTGCTGACATTGTCATCACCCAAACACCAACACTGCCCAGCACTGCAAGGAGAAGCCCAAGGCACCTAAGATCCATCATGGCCAAGTCCATGTGCAGATTGCGGCCTTTGCCTGGCAATGATGGACTCTGGTATCCTGGTCTTGCAGGGAAAGGCAGCACGGATGTGTCTCCAAATGCTGTGCTTCCCAAAAAGACCTTGTTCCCATCAGCGCTGTCTCTTCTTGCAGACTCCATCTAAGGAATGACTTTCAGGCAGGAAAATGATGCACTCAATATCCACCTCCCAGTCCTCCCTGGCCCAATAGTTACTGTGAGTGCGCATGATCACAGATTCACTGAATTAAGTGGAGAGCAGAGGAAGCGTGTGTGTGATGCCGAGGATTACTCTGGGGTAAAGGAGGTGTGAAAAGTCAAAACACAAGCACAAAGTTAGTTGGGTCTTTCTGTACTTTCATTGCATATTATTTTCTCTTCTACAACTCAATATATGTGCCTTGAATATTGCCTTAGAGTACAATAAGAGCGGTTATGTAGACCGTTACTTTTGCAGCATAAAATAATCTTTTAAAAACTGCAATCCAGTAAACAAAGCCCTAGGAGATAAACATCCTTTACAACTGTCAAACTCTGAGCAAATGCTCATTTTTTTCATTGCTGCAAAGCATGCCTTATTCTGAGAAAGGAGAGAGAATAGCCAGTATCATGCCTAATATTTGAATGATCTGTTTGCAAGAACAGATATTGATGTTACCTTAAAGAAAAATGGTTGAGGGCTAAAAGGTAATAAACAAAAGTGCTGAAATACCAAGCACCACGTCTAACCCTACAGCTCAAGGGCTGTAAATTAATGGCATACTTTTTCAACATAGCAATGAACTACAAAAATTGTGCAGTCTCTTATTCCTTGCAAGGCCAACACATCTCTGAAACCTAAGTGACCTTTTGCCAAGTAAGACTGATCTTGGAAACACATCAGTGTTTCAAATCCTGCTTCTGGAAGGGTCTGTGTGAAACCTTTTGTAATGACGTTTCAGTTTTGGTGTAACGCTGACTGTCATTTTTACTGGCCCAAAGCAAAACCAAACATAGTTAACTAAGTCTCTTGTAGTGGATTCTATCAGCTAGATAAGACATGCAGCACTTAATGTACAGAACATTTGCGGATTGTGGATGTAGTCCAAGAATGTGAGGCCAGCTCATCTATTTTGGTTAAACGCTCTGAGCAGGACAGTTCCATCTCTGCATAAAGAGACTATCATTACGTCACACATAGTTCACCTCTGTTCCCATTTTTCAGGCTTATGCATGCAGTAAAAAGTTTACACAATGCATGCTGGAAATCGGTGGAAGAATTCCTACTGATTTCCATCAGATTGTGCCATAATATGGGGCCTTGTGTTTTATTGCGTTGCCTTAGCACTTGGTCATTAGTACTGAAGTGTCCCCTAATAAAAACTAAGGAGCCTTGGCAATTTTTTTTTCTCGTATGACTCATAAACAGCTGCATATAAAAATGAGAATATCAGACAAAGGTAAGTTCTTATATCATTTATACCTCCTTAATTATCTTTGCCAGAAGATCATTAAAACCAAAGTTATCATTGCTTTTAATTAAGCAAACGTCCTTAGAATGGCAAGACGTGCTGCCTTGTGTTTATCCCTGCTGGAAATGTTTATTTCTGTTGAGAAATTTTAATATGAAATATCAGGAGGAAGGAAGGAGAGTAGAGGCTTCAAATATCCTGGCTCCTGGTCCTGTATATTATGTTTTCCAAACTGTGTCTTCAAGGTGAGCAATCAAGATAAGCCACAGATCTGCAGCCCATCTAATTTGTTTTTCCATCATTTCCTTAACTTGGCTTACATGCAATAATCATTATAGTGCAAGTAACACTGCTGGGAAAATCATTTCTTCCTCACTGAATAGAATATAACTTATGCTACACTTGAATCATAATTGGCCTTGTGTTTATTTCACAGACTTGCAGTCAACCTATGACTTCTCTAGCTGAGGGAGTTCTGTGTCTTCTGGCAAAGATCCTGCTTGTTACAAAATATTATGAAATCTTCTTCTGATTAAATGTAATTAAAAACACTTAGGAATCTGAACTGATTTTTTATGTCAGATGTTCAATATTATGTTCCTGAAGATTTAAGAAGTTTCTGAATATTTATTAGGAAGGTGGAAGCCTATTCTAGACAGGCTTTGAACTGTGCTCCTTGCTAGAGTAACTGAATGACTTTCCGCAATACATTTGTCACATCTTCTATTATTATAAGGTTATTATTCCCTTCCACTGTTTATCTATAATTCAGCTGCAACAATGGAAACGACTCTTATGTGCTATATATGAGCATCAAGCCCGTATAAATGATGTCAGCTATTCAGCCAGAGGATGAACAGTAGTTGACAGAGGTTAGCAGTCCCCTGCATTGCACTCACACCTCTGGGATGTCATGCAGCGTGCCAGAAACATCTTCAGCTACACTCTCTTTGATTAAATATATTCAGGGCTGGTGGATTGCACTTAGCTTAATTTTAATGAGAAAGTGATATCTGAGGAAAAAAAAGGGGGGGGTTAAATTTGTTTTTGTTTTGTTTTATTCATTTCAGTGATTTAGTTTCCTATGGAGTGCTTATGCTCCTGAGCTAATGCTCAGGGTATTTGCGATAACATCCCATTGAGAGGGGAGCTCATGGGTTTCTTTTTCTGTGATGAGCCATATAAACCCTCTGCATGCAGCAGACTCAGGAAAGACATGGGTTGGTGACCTTGAGTCCAAGAGAGGCTTGAAAAGCTGTTTATCACTGGCATATGGTTTTCCTCAGTTTCGGTATTGGGGGAGGACAGCACTATTAAACACTTTTTGAAGTAAAGTCCTCCCTTTGTTACCCAGAGGCAGCTGGGGATACTCCTTTTTTTATTCCTCCCTTTTAGGGTGTCTCTGTGCTGTAACTTTTCACTTTGCTATGAAGCTCCAGCTGAGGTCTTGCCGGGAGCAGCCGTGCGCCTCAGTGCCTGGGGGAAGGCGTTTGCAGAGCTGGGCTCCTGCTGCTGAAACCTGCCAGCCCTGCTCCAGCAGAACTGCATGTAAATTAGTAAGTGGAATTAAAACAGCCATGAAAAGCTACAATAGCTTTAAACTATACACCAGGGGTCCTCAAACTACGGCCCACGGGCCGGATATGGGCCGGATAGTCAAGAGCAACTGTCTAGAGGTCATCTTGACCCTTCCCTACATCTCAATAATCTCAGGCCGTACCACAACTGCCCAGCGCTTCCCTCTGTGCTTCCTACAATCTCCAGACTTTCCAACAGCAAGAAAGGTGCCAGCACAACAGCACATGCCATACATCCTGAGGTTGCACGCAGTGATAGCAAAAAGATTCACGCTGATCAAACCACCTTGCCCCGGACGGCCAGTCACTTACCCATTGGCAAGCATATCCAGTGCAGATACATGCAGCTTCTCCCGCTCAGTCGCTGCCTGTGATTTTGCCTGCCTCATCATCTTTCTCACTGCACTGTCCAGCTCTTTGTGGAGCCGCGCTCAACTTGCAGTGCCAAGCAGCTCCAAACCATGAGCCATGGCATGTAGGTGAAAGGGGTCCCAGGCTTTAAGACATTATCCAGTAAAATCAAACTGAAGAAGAGAAGGTTACACTCATTAAAACTTGGATCTGCTGCTTTTAACTTGGAGAGTCTCCTTATTGGTCCAGGTTGCATACTGTAACAGAGAAAGACAATTGCTAGAAAGCAGATGATGCTGAACTTCTTGTCATTCGCACAAGCAAGTCAAGCTCAAAAGTAAGCAAGCCAGAAGAGGAAAAGAGAAACTTTATTTTCAGGTAAGAGTTAGCTTAGTAGGATGATGGAGATCCTGGCTTCTTTAAGGCAAACCGGCAAGTGGAAGAACTTACATTCTAGGGGGTTATCCAGTTTATGTCTGGTGGTAGATTTTCCAGTGTTGAGTAGAAAGAGCTGACTGGCTGGAGGTTTGTCCTGCAGCTGGAGTATTTAGCATAGCTCTCTGAAAGAGAGATTTTTTTATTATTATTATTTTTTTTTTGCTCTCTACTAATGGCTGGCATTAGTAGCCATGTGGCAGATGGCTTCTGAGGTTTCCCCTTCTCTTCTCAGACAGCCACTTTAACTCACAAGCCTTGCATGAAGGTCACATCTGGGAGTCCACAAGCTTCTGGTTATATCTGGATGAAATTGCTTAAAAGACTCCCATATTGCTGGGAAGACAAAGGGACACCTGTGCACGCATGCATGCACAGGCCTTGCTGAAGCCTTCTTACCTGAAGATTCTCATGTAAAAATAGCTTTTTTCTAATCTTTTGATTGATAAGAAATTTAAAGAATGTATGGAGCTGTTCATACACAAGGACCTTCATTTCACGAGCTGTCACTTTTTTCTCATTTTTTACCTTTAGGTGTGCTTCCACGGTGGTTAAAAAAAAGAGCAAGAAAAAGCTGGGAGGAAAATGTGAAGAGCCATCTAAAACCCTTATGGAGTAACAATCATACAGGAGAATCAATTAAATAGACTTAGCAGTGGTGGAAGAGGAGATGCACTTTAGAAGGTAGAAGATTTCCCCATGTTATGAACCTTGCAAGCCCAGAACCATCCTGAATGCAATACAATGCCATGTTGGGCTAGTCAACTCTTCACAAGTAGTGACACAGCAAAAGAAAAGCGTGCTTTGCTTCTGATGAAATCAAGACCACAGGTAGCACACAGGCCCCATAATCTGACACATAAATCCACCAAGCACCTGCATTTAAGAGAGCTACTAACTGCCCACCCGACCTATGCACAGACCTTATGTAAAGGAAGAACATGCACATCCCATCAAGATAAAATGCAATATCGCATCAGGCCAACGCACCTTCTTAACAAGTTACAAAACACTGATTGAGATGTCACACGCTCTACTGTTCTCAAACTGCTCCAATATTAAAAGCAGACATTTGACCATGTGGGTGCTAGATGGACTCTTTACTCAACACTGCAATTAGCTGTGGCAAAGGAATTCCAGGAAGTCTTTAAGAGTGCTCTCAGCAGTATCTCAGGAAACAGGAAAAATCCAAAGACTCTTCCCTAATGTTTCACTTACTCATAGGACTAACTAGACCTCAAAGCCTTTTCAGCATTAAAAGCCTGCACATTTTCTAACACAGGTGGCAGCACATCCAGAAGGACTCTCGCAACCTACCTAACTTTTTCTTCAAAAGGACATTCTTTGCCATGAACCCAAATGCACGGCTCAGCAGAATTGACTATTTTTGGATTAAGCTTGCAGCAAACCTCAGAGATGCTCACCTGTGGTTCTCACTTTTTGCTCACACTGGCACCGGCACCTTCAGCAGGCTCCAAAGATTATCATGCGCTTTGGCCACACTGCTCCTAGAGCTGTTTGTCAACTTTATATTCTTCAATGTTGACAAAAGGGAAGAATCCCCAGCACCCACAAGCTTTTGCAGATCAATAACATTAGCAGCTGAAAGGGCTTTCATCACCATTCCTCTACAGATGCTCATAACTGCCTCATTTAAGTATCACCAGGAGGAATCTCTCAAGGCACCAGAAGAGGACAACTTTCAGAGGCAGAAGAAAATACAAAGCACTGTCCCCCTGCTCTTTCGCAAGCCATCGCACTCAGTTTTATGCCGGAGATGTGTCTCCAGTGGCTTTTTACATCTGCCGTCACCCTTCTGAAGAATGCCTTACTTTGCCAACCCCTAAAAATCCTGTTTTTCTCAGCCCTCAGTGCAATTCTGCCAAAATATTGTCAAAGCATTGCGTGGCCAACTCAGAAAAATTATTCTGGAATTATGACAGAGATTGAAGGTGAAATGGGAGAGATGCACTGTAACTTCTTTGCTCTTTAGGTAACTGCACCATTCCTAGAAAGGATGGCGGAAGCTCATGCAAAACACATAACCCTCCTAAAATGCCTTTTTTTCTGCCTCTGTCACATTTAAGAAGGGAAAGGCAAATGAAGATATACAAAGACATAGAACAACTAGTTGTATTGCAGGAAGAAGACAAAGCTCATCACATATGAAAAAATGGTCATCAATCTCTTGCACTCTTAAAAAGAAATCAAGTAGTTCTGTTCCTCTTCATAGCCGTGTCATATGCAAGAGATAAAACAGAATTGTTCTTTTCCAGCACTCATGAGGATTCAACCGGACAAGTTAGTCCTCCTGCACGGAGGGCACTGCATGGAAGAGAAATGAACAAGCTCATCTAAGCTTACATGATCCTTCAGCAGAGCAGCTCAAGCGCCTCAGCATCCTCTTGAAGATGCTACTAGTCCTAGCTGTGTAAAACGTCCTACCGAGGACTTCAGCTCTTTCCATTTGGGCCCTGATTAGGATGATGGAGTTCCAAAAGCCCTTGGTTAAAAGGGATGCAGGCGCCCTCATATCCCCCTGAAATCAGGACAGCGGCCCGCATCCTGCACTCCCTCAGGGGCACCATGACCCTCCTTTCCCAGCTCCATCCATCCAAGAGTGCTCCCACAGCACTTCCGCAGCATCCCCAACACCTCCAGCCCCATGAAGGGGGAGCCGCTGGGGGCCGCCAGTGGCCAGCCAGGGTCAGGGCCGCCTGGGACGTGGGCAGAGCTAAGGCTTTGGGAAAACAGCTTTCAGGGGGAGGTTTGTTCCAGAGCGGGGGGCTATAGAAGGAGCCTGGCAGGCCCCCCCCACGCCTCGGGGAGGATGGGAAGCCCCATTGTTGGGTGTTGTCGCCAGGGGCCACCTGGTTCCGTGATGCCCTCGGGACCCAAGGTGCCCAGCGCAGGGCAAGCGGCCCTCAGGGCACCTCTGGAGCCCAGCGCGGCTGCTTTGTGCTGCAGCAGCACCAATGGCTCTTGGCCTACGGCTCTCCCTTGGACAAGCAGTGGCAGGGCCAGTGCTCGCCCTTCTGCTCCTCTGGCTTCCCGCCTACAACCCTCCAGACTTGCGGGACGCTTCTCCCCTCCTGCAACCCCCGGCCCTGCTGCTCAGCTCCCTCGGCCCTCATGGACACGTCTCGCAGAGACTGGACACAGAGCACCCCAACTCCTGCTTACAGAGCAAAACTAGCAATCGGCGGTACCAGACAGCCCCCACAGCAAAGCGGCAGCCACAGGCCCCACCACAATGCTCCTGCTCCATGGACCCTGCCTGCGTCAAGAACACAGCTCACTGCTCGGGGAAGTCTGTGCTGCAGCCAGCCCTCCTGCCAGGAAGAACACCACCAGCCACAGCCTCCAGCTTCATGACAATGCACTGCTCATCAGCTCCATGCGCTGCTCCTGCGTGCCTTCATCACGAGATCTTCCAAAACTGTCTGGACACCACCCTGTGCCACGTGCTCTAGCTGTCCCTGCTGGAGCAGAAGGAATGGACTAGATGATCCCTAGAGGTCCCTTTCAACCTTAACCATTCCCACATTCTGTGATTCTGTGATTCTTTCACTTTGGAAAAACAATGCCAAATTCATGCATGACAGAAGAAAGCAAAAGAGCACAATTCATGTTTCTCTATTTCTCTATTGCACTGACTTTTCTTTGGAGGAAATGTCAACTTTTTGATAGCTTGTAAAAAGTGGGAAAAGTATTGGCAAGTGTAGGCTTTGTTTCCTCTAGCTAAGGAGTAGGCAGCCAGCCCTCCTGCCAGGAAGAAGACCACCAGCCACAGCCTCCAGCTTCATGACAATGCACTGCTTATCAGCTCCATGCGCTGCTCCTGCGTGCCTTCATCACAGCTTGACCATGGAGATGTCTGCGCAGGATATGCAGCTGCCAGGGCCTGGGCCACGCGTTTACCTGAGCCACGCGGGGCAGCCGCTAGAGCTGGGCTGTCATGCACACCTCAAGGCACTGGGCTTAACTGCAGCTGCAGAAACTCTGCCCTACATCAACCACCACCGTGACAAGAGCAGCTCACACTGCTCAACACCTATAAACCCAGCTATGATCTGTGCTAGAAATACCTTACGCATAACTCTTGCCAGCTCTGCTTTAGATTCCAGCCTGCATGTGTTTCATTTCTTTGTCAAAATAACCTCACCAGGGAGCTCTGGGGCTTATCTTTCTATTGATGTTCTGACTTTTATGAATACTGGGCATCAATCACATGTACTGCTCTTAACACTAACTACTTGGGACGCTAAGTCATCAATCTACAAATACTCATTTAAATTACATTCCTCTCCAAAGACTGGAAAGTGGACCATCACACCACGCTGGGCTCCCACATTTGGGACAAAACTTGTGCTTCGATGCAGTGGGTTTTCGGGGGCCCATTTGCCTTTGACCTATAAAGTAATAGTAGCTTCTGAAGTATCAAAAGGTACCAGAGGCACTGGAAGTCGTTCTTCAGAGGAAAATACATTTGCTACAATTCTGCATTTTGCTTATCAGCCTGGAACTCCTCCTCCTTTTCTCCCAGTTGGAGTATGCTCTCCAGAGTATCCATGGAAAATGGATGTATATAATTCTCTTGGGGCACTTCAGCAAGTGCGTTTAAATGTAAAAGAGCAGGACCCACTTGAAAGTCGACCAGTAGCTCTTGTGTTTCACGAGCTACTTGCCTCACTAAGTGCTTCAAGTGTACCAACGACACCGTACGTCCAAACTGGAGACCGTCTTCATGCTGGGTTTAATTTGACTGACCCTAAACCCTCAGTCTTGACCTCTAGGAAAGCTAGAAAGTTTTTCCCGGGAAAAATCTCCGCAGAAACGGAAACCCAAATGGAAGGCAAAAAATGGACTATCCCTCTCATCAAAAAGGAAAATAGCATTGCTGAAAATGCTCTCTCTACCATAAGAAAATGGAAGAACTCTTTCTATCCAAAGCTGGAAAAGGGCAATTCTTCCAAATTGGCCACCAATGCTGTCATTTCCACTGCCCTTTATCAATTTGGCAAGAACCTTTTCCCTCGGATACCTTATCCACCAGAAATGGCCAGAGCGCTGCTGGGGCACAAAACACTTGTAAAAGAGGCGCTGTCAAAAATACGCACTTTCAACATCACATTGCTGGCAGCCAAGGTAATAGTGACGCCCAACACTGTGAACATGGGAAAAGCTTTGAGAGCGCCCATAACTGAAAACCCTGTGACCCTCTTAACGCTTCTGGTCATTTTTCTTGCCTACCTTGCTTTGGCCCTCTGGGCACTGAAAAGAGACAAGGCTGACAGGCTCACCAAGGACAAGATTACCGTTCAGCCACACAATGACCCTGTTCATAAAGTGCACTTTGTGGTCACCTTATACACGGGCAGTCGCTGGGGAGCTGGAACCACTGCAGATGTTTTTCTTCAGCTCGTGGGTCAGGATGGCACCAGTGATGTCTATTGCTTACAACACCCACATTTTCCCTCTTTCAGGCAAGGAAGCACAGATACCTTTTTGTTAACTACTAAGAAAGACATAGGAGATATCTGTGCCTTGAGAGTCTGGCGCAATAACCAAGGGCCTTCTCCAAGCTGGTTCTTAAGCAGAGCAAAAGTTGAAAATCTGCACGCTCACAAGACCTGCTTCTTTATTTGCCGCAATTGGTTCGTTCTCAACAAGGATGACCACTTAGTCGAAAGGACATTCTTGGCCATGAACCCAAATGCACGGCTCAGCAGAATTGACTATTTTTGGATTAAGCTTGCAGAAAACCTCAGAGATGCTCACCTGTGGTTCTCGGTTTTTGCTCACACTGGCACCGGCACCTTCAGCAGGCTCCAAAGATTATCATGCGCTTTGGCCACACTGCTACTGGAGCTGCTTGTCAACTTTATATTCTTCAATGTTGACAAAAGGGAATAATCCCCAGCGCCCACCAGCTTTTGCAGATCAATAACATTAGCAGTTGAAAGGGCTTTCATCACCATTCCTCTACAGATGCTCATAACTGCCTCATTTAAGTATCACCAGGAGGAATCTCTCAAGGCACCAGAAGAGGACAACTTTCAGAGGCAGAAGAAAATACAAAGCACTGGCCCCCTGCTCTTTCGCAAGCCATCGCACTCAGTTTTATGCCGGAGATGTGTCTCCTTCTCCTGGACATTCATTATCGTTGTCATGGGGCTATCATCATTTTTCATTGTCTTCTATGGCCTGTCTTATGGCTATGAGACCTCACACCAGTGGCTTTTTACATCTGCCGTCACCCTTCTGAAGAATGCCTTACTTTGCCAACCCCTAAAAATCCTGTTTTTCTCAGCCCTCAGTGCAATTCTGCCAAAATATTGTCAAAGCATTGCGTGGCCAACCCAGGAAAATAATTCTGGAATTGCGACGGAGATTGAAGGTGAAATGGGAGAGATGCACTGTAAGCTTGTGAAAATCTTTCCCTTCACTTATATCGCAGACAAACTTCACAGCATATGCCAAGAAAAGAAAGACTAGTTCCAGTATCTCAGCTTAGGTTTCAAGTCACTATTGTTGCTTTCTGGTTTTTTAAAGGTCACGAGGTCTAAGATGGGAGCAAATATTGGGAAATTTTACACAATTCCACCGATTTCAGGATCACAGGAGACATCACCGACATTTGGGGCTCACAAACAGAATAATAAATGGGAAAAAATACTGTTTATCTTGTTAGATGAGCAAGGCGGGATATTGTATTTCACACTTATTTTACTCTGTGCTATGTACTTTTCAAATAAATGCTCCTCCATGGTTAACTTAATTAGTCGTTCTTGCCTAAACTGGGTAGTAAGTTTTAAGGACTTCTTAACACTCAAGACACTTGCTTTGGACTATGTTCTGCTTTTCTCCTGAATTTTGCTCTTGTATCCACCTCAGTGGTACTTTCCCATCGTGGCAGCTGATACCTCTTTTACATAGACAATGACTAGAGAATAAGCCTATGGGGGGTAATCTTGCCTCTGCCAAAGAGGGTATGAGCAGATCTATGCTAACCTATACTGAGAGAGGACTAAAAAAGGTGAGTGCTCTGAAAATGCTGATAAAACCTTTGCTCCTCAAAGCATTAGGCATAAAAGACAAGAGGATCATTTCTTGTGCTTTAACCGGGCACACTGAAAATAGGAGTTCTTAACACTGCATTTATATTTGTATGTGTGTGAAAAGTGCTGAGCTGAGCTCGCCCACGCACACAGAATTCCCCGAGGCCGGACACCTCGGCTAGGCAGGGAAATTAAGCCCCCTCACCAAATACACTAACAGGAGCTCTTCCCAAAGCACGCACCCATTTTACACCTTACCTTAACAGGAAAAGAGAGATGACTTTCGCCAAGAGATTCTCTAAAATTAACACATCCAGTTCTTCGGCCCACTCTAAGGGGCCCCTGCCTCCCATGCCCACTGCAGACCTGGAAGAACCTCTTCCCCGTGGGCTGGGGCCTGACCCCCACCGAGCTGTGCCCGGCTCTCACCTGCTCTCTCCTGCTCTTTGCTTGACCGGCCCTGCTGAGCTGGCGGCGCTCCACCCGCACGACTTCCTTTGGCATCAGCAGCAGCAGCTCAAACTGGGCCATGCGAAAATGAAAACGCCGCTAGCGAAGGCCCCAGCTGCGTCCTGGCACTGAGCAGGCCACAACGGCGCATTCCTCCCGTTCCCAAAGTAGTCTTCCCTGATCCGTTCTGTAGGAAATCTCCCTGACGGATCCTCCCAGCAGAATTTACTGGTGGCTAGAGGAGCTCTGTAAAGGAAAAACAAAGTGACTCAAGGCTCTAAGATTACTAACACCCTCAACATGGCTATTTAAACGTTGCAGCTTGTACCAGCTTTGCAAGAGGAAGCATCGGTATTTTTTCTACTTTTTCTTTCAAAGTAATACCCAGACCTACTAAAGGAAACACTTAAAGAACACTGAAGGATGTCCAAACTCAAAAGGTCTTCATTACCTTTATCTTCATTAGAATTTTTGAGACATGGGATTTAGTAATTCAAGGACAAGGACAGGGAACTTCTTCCACCAACTCCAGAGGTTGGAAATACCGTCTACTTCCTCACCAGAGCAATGCTGCCCCCCAGCCCTCATTTCAGCAGATCACACATTGGGGCTCCTCCTTAATGTCACTGCCTGGACACTCATTCCAACAATTCCACATGTTTCAGCAAGAACATACCGCTCCCTTACTACTACAAGAAAGAACCATGAGAAAGCTTTTATTTGGGCCACAAGAAGAAGAACAGCAGTTACTGGCTTCTCTTTGATAAGAGTCATACCAAAGGGGAAGAAAAAATCCCCAAATTCAGATATTTGCCTAGTACACACCAATAACTTTTAAGGAGAGTTATACATTTCTCCAAAAATATTTTGCTAAGTTCACTTAAGTGGAGCCTGCTTTAGATGTTGGGAATACTAAACAAAGCCATAGAAATGCCATCTCTAAAATTTCATCTCTTTGCTTCAAAATATTATTTATGGAGCCTATATTATTTATATTGCCTTTATGCGGCCAATCATCAGGAGCTTTTTCTTAGACCCAATTCTCAGGAAAAAGCAAAAAAATCCCCACCAAAATTCTTCCCCCAAATAACTTCTCTCCCATCCCAAAATCATTATCTCCCAACATCCCTCCAAAAAAAAAAAAAAATCCATTTTCCCATTCCCAGTTCAAAAATTCCCTCAAAAAATATGCCTTCTAAGAAAAGGAATGTTTCCCCCCAAATGTTTCCTTCTGCCTTTTTTCAGAAAACAGCCCTGTAGACCACGGAGCTGCTGCTCGGATCTGTGCCAGCCCCGTTCTCTGCTGGAGCAAACTTGCTTTGGTGGCCACTTTTGTGGCCCCACGGCCGAGCTCACTCCGCTCCACCGGGGCTGCCGGCAGGTCGGCCCTGAGCCTGCACTGAGCCCAGGGCAACGGCAACGGCAGAAACGCTCCCACCCGCTGCACACAGGACATCCTCTTCGGACACGCTTCCGTCCTCTGCATTTGGGAATCACAAATGAACATGAACACGTCCACGAAAGACACTTTACCAGCTAATACACTGCTCCGTTTCCAATGTCTGCTCAATCAACACCTCTACAAAGGCAGCCCTTCCCGCGTGCTCCCGCCGCCGCCGCGCACCTGCCGGGGGGAGGGGGCGGCCTCTGCCCAGCGGTGGCACCGACAGAGCGAGAGGAAACGGCCGCAAACTGAAAGAGCGAAAATTCCGCAGGAACTTAAGGAAAAACGTATTAGCAGTGAGGGTGACGGAGCACAGGAACAGGCTGCCCGGAGAGGCCGTGGAGTCTCCGTCTCTGGAGATCTCCAGGGGCCGCCTGGACGCAGCCCTGTGCCACGTGCTCTGGGTGACCCTGCGTGTGCAGGGGTTGGACTAGATGATCCCTGGAGGTCCCGTCCAACCTTAAGGATTCTGTGATTCTGTGAAGGAAAGAGTTAACAGCTGGAAGTGCCCCCTGGCACCAGCTGCGTGAGGGCGGCGGCTGCAGGGGGACCCTGTCCTGTCCTGTCCCATCCTGTCCTGTCCCGTCCTGTCCTGTCCTGTCCTGTCCCATCCTGTCCTGTCCCAGCCCATCCCGTTCCGTCCCATCCTATCCCACCTTATCCCGCCCAATGCCATCCCATCCCATCCCCTCGTTTGTTTTTCGCCTTTTTTCTCCTTTTTTTTGCATTTTTATCTTTTTTTCTCCTTTATAAGCTTTCTTCTATCCTTGTCCCCCTTTAATCTTTTTCATGCATTTTATCCTTTTTTCTTATTTTTCCCGTTTTACATTTTTTCCTTTGTTTTTACCCCTTTTAACTGTTTTCATTATTTTTTCCCTCTTTTAGCTTATTTTTTCAACTTTTTTTCTTTCCTTTCTCTCTCTCTTTTAGTTTTCTCTTTGGCTCCACCTTTTATCTTTTTTCATGTTTTTTTCCTCTTTTATATTTTTTTGTTGTTTTAGCTTTTTCCTTCATTTTCTCCCTCTTTCAGCTTTTCTCTTTCCTTCCCCCTCATTTTTCAGCCTTTTTATTCCATTTCCCCCTCATCTTTAGCTGTTTTTTTCCCTTTTTTCCCCTCAAAGCCCCATTATTTCGCTGAAGTCACTTTTACAGGTTGAGAGGAGCATGAGGATGAGGAGAGAGGCTGGAGAGCGGAAGGTGCTCTGGGCCTGGGGGCTCCTGAATATCTGCACTGCTGGCATGATCTGCGTGGACATGTATGTTGGCTGCGAATGTGACTGCGTTACGGAAAACATCCTGCCTTGTGCAGGCCTCGGTACTTCCCAGAACCCCATTACTGCCCATTGGTAACTTTTCCTGTTTTATTGTATTTCCTCACCAGGACTGGAAAACTTCTCAGCACGTACTACAATATCCCCTTCTGGCCTCTCTGGTTTATTGGTGAGTTGTCGCTACCCATCAGTGAGTTTTGGGAGGGGGGAATATTTCGTGCCCCTGTTTTCTTCCTGGGGAAGTTGTGTTAAAGGCAGCTTTAAAAAAAAAAGAAAGGCAGAACTTAATTTTATTTTATTTTACCCCTGTTAAAGCTGTGGGAATTTCCTCACTGTAGTGACAGGGAGGAGTCTCTTGGCAGCCCTGTTGTGAGGCTGCGTGACATTTCCAGGTCATGAAAGATCCTTTCAGTGGAGTAGACTCCAAAGGAGCTGTATCAAATCCTCTTGGAGGATGGAAAGGAGGAGGAGTGAGGCAAATGTGAAGATGAGGGACAGAAGGTTTGGTGGAAGAGCCTTGCAAAGGAGTGTGAAACTTCCTTGTAGAGGTTTGTGTTCTGCCTGGAAAATACCTTGCACTTTGACAAATAGGCATTATAGTGCCATAAATGAGTTCTAGCCACATCAGTGAATTTTAATGTAGAAAGGTCTGAACTGGTTCTTGTATAAAATAACCCCTGAAGAAACCTTATCTCTGTTCTCAGACTGGCACTTACAAGAACAGTTGTTTATGTATTTTAAAGCTGTTTTTTTAATATTAAAAATAAGTTATTACTCATGGTCATACCATCTAGCATTATAAAACCTTTTTTTCTTTATTCTAGAACTTGCAATTGCATCTCTGTTCAACCTGAATGCCGTGTTTGATCTCTGGCTGTATTTCGAGTACACGAGGGCACCAACTAACCTGGTTATGACTCACAGGCAGCAGGTCCTTCTGGGGATGCAGAACGCAGGTAGGTAGTATAAATACCTGTTTATCTGTGTTCAGAACAGGCTGCCCAGAGAGGTTGTGGAGTCTCCTTCTCTGGAGATCTTCAAACCCGCTTGGACGCAGCCCTGTGCCACGTGCTCTAGGTGACCCTGCGTGTGCAGGGGGGTTGGACTAGATGACCTCTAGAGGTCCCTTCCAACCTGAAGCATTCTGTGATTCTAAAGCATTCTCAACTCATGCATGCAAGAGTCAGCTGGTGGGTCTTCAGTTTCTTGGATTATTTAGCCAGGATTGAAAACCCACTCCTACCCCCTTTTTTCTTTTTTCTTTTTTTTTGACCTGTCTCTTCAGAAACTTTGACATTCAAGCTGGTGCCCAGAAAATCAGGCCCGCAGCAGCCTCCGAGGCCAGCCCAGAGGGGTGGCAAGGGCTGCCGTTGGCGGTGGGAGCTGTGCAAACGGCTGCAGCCTGGTGGCAGCCCCACACCCAGCAGCCCATCCTGGCTGCAGGTGCCAAGGCTGGTGCAGCGCGTGGAGAAACGTCCGCACTGCCACGGACATGTCTGCGTGGCCGGGCACGGACCTTTCTGCTGCCGAGCAGCATGTGCCCGGGCAAGAAGGTCTCCATCCTGCTGCAGCCACCCCACAGGTGTGCGCCCCGAGGGGACACCCGCTGCCCCTCCCCAGCGGGGTCACAGGTGGCCTCAGGTGACAGCGGGGCCCTTTGTGACTGCGCTGCTGTGACATCCTGGCCCGGCGGGCTCGGCCCGCAGTGTTCGGGACGACGGCAACGGGAGAGGACGGGAGCGAAGGTGCTGGCCGAAAAGCCCCCTGAGCACCCAGGAATTTCCCCGTTGCCCCCGGGCAGCTCCGCGGAGTTTGGCCACGCGGCCAGGATGGCGGAGCGACTCCCCGGCCACCGCTCGGTGGCTGCTGAGGAGGAGGAGGATGGGGCGGTTGCAGCGAGCATGTGCGACCTGGAGCCCCACTCGAGCCGCGCGCCCGAGGAGGAGCCGTCGGGTGAGTGCGGGGGCAGCGCTGGCCGCGCCGGGGGCCACGAGCTCTCGCGGTGCGGCCGGCAGCAGCGTGCGCAGGGCAGAGCGCTCCGCTGCCTCCTGCCCACTCCGCGCAGCCCTGCAGCTCTGCCCGCTCCCTTCCCCACCAGCTCCCGGTGCGGATCTGCCCGGAGAGGAGGCAGAGGAAGCCCTGGAGCGCGTGCGCGCCTTTCTCCGGCGTGGAGGGAAGGTGAGTGTCGCCGTCCCGCTCGGGGCTGCCCGGCCTCTCCTGCCGGCTCCCTCGGGGCGCTCCACGCTCAGACGGCCCCACAGGGCTGCTGGCGCTGGGGCTGCTCCCTCGCAGGCGCCCACGTGTCGCTGCAGCCCCTGCCATGCACTGGTGCTGCTGGCCGTGCACCTGCCCCTCTTACACTCTCTCCTTGTCCCTCTGCTCCTGCAGCAGGAAGAGGCCGAGAAGCTGCGGTTTCTGGCCTGCATCTGCACCCTCTGCACAGCGTCCTGCTCGCCTAGCCTGCCTGCTCTGCTGCTGCGCCAGGAGCTGTGGCAGTGCAAATCCCGGCTGGCAGAGGCGCTGGAGGTGAGGGCACGCGGGGCTCTGGGGGCTGCTCAGGAGGGCACCGGCCCAGCTCTGCAGGCAGAAGGGGCTTGTGTGAGCGTGGGGAGGTGTGGGGTGCTGGCTGGTGGGCACAGCCACTTGTGGTGCCCTGGTAGCTCCCTACGAGCCTTCCTGCTTTTGCTCTCCAGGTGCTGCTGCAAGAGGAGCCCAGGAACCACCTGGGCACGGCCGTGCGGCAGCAGGTCATGCTCAGCATCAGTGCCATGAGGTAGCTGCCCCAGAGCCTGGCTTGGCCACAGCCTCCCCAGCAGATACCCCAGAGGGCCCCAGTCCTGCAGGGAGCCTTCCCTCGTCCTGAGGGAGTCTCCCATTGGCATCCAGTGGGACAGAGAGGGTTGGAGCCGGGAGAGCAGAGAGGGCCCTGGAGCTCTCCCATGGGTGTGGGCCTTTCCCCAGGGCTGAGGCAGGAGGTGGGGAGATGATTGGGCCCCCCTGCCCGCTGTGTCCTCTGTCCCTGGACAGCATGCTGGCGAGAAGAGGTGACTCTCTATGGGGCTCCCTCCCCACTTGACGTCGCTATCGCTCACGGGCCTCCCAAGCCCTGGGTGCATCCACCTTCCAAGCACGTAAGGGTGTTGCTGGCTGCTGTCAGCCCCACGGACTGAAAGGTCCCTCTCTGCTTGCAGCAAAGCCGGGCTGCTGCTGGAGAGCGAGCTGGAGAGCCTGCTGGCAGCCTGCTTCTCCAGCGTCTTCTCCCTGCCTCCACGGGAGCATCTGGATGCTGCTCTCTACTCCCAGGTGGGTGCTGGCTGCTGAAGTGAGGCTCAGGGCAGGCTCCCAGCTTGCCTCTCCCTCGCCCCTGCCCTGTCCCCCTTGCCCTGGACAGGGCCATGGGCAGTGTCCCCAGGGCCATGGGCAGTGTCCCCAGGCTGCGCCCTGTGCAGCAGCAGCAGCAGCTCCCCTGGCCTGGGGGCTCTCCTGCCCTCAGCACTACTCTCCATGCCCCGCTGGCACAGGAGGAATTCAAAGCCCTCTCTGACAGCTGTGGGGCAATGGGGAAGAAGCGCCTCAACCCTCTGTCCCCCTTGCAGCTGCTGGACGCCATGGACAGCATGCTGAAGGCCTTGATGCTCGGCAGCCCTTCCTCCAGCATCGTGGATATGAAGACCATCCTGCAGGTCTGTTATTTGCCAGGAGCAGAGCTGCCAGCTCCAGGCCCTGTGCTGGGATGGGGGGAGTTGTCCAGCAGCGGCTGGAGAGAGCCCAGTGCTGAGAGGGGACAAGCTCCTGCATGGGAATTGGGATCCCCACAGTTCTCTTGTGTGAGCCCAGTGTCCCTTGGCTACAACCAGCATCCGCTCTTCCTCAACCCGCTCCTGCACTCAGTACAACCCCCATGGGCTCCTGCTGTCACATCAGGCCCATCTGGGAGATTTGCCCCACAGTCACAAAGGACTCTGGACACAAGATCCCCTCTCTGGGCTCTGCCGGTGCTCCAAGGCACAAACATGGCCAGGCATTTTCTGGGACACAGGACAGAGCAGCAGCTTTTCTCCTTGCAGCTCCTACTGCCCTACGCTGAGTGCCAGCAAGCAGCTGTGCACGAGAGGGCTGTGGGACGCCTCGTGAAGCTGGGGGATCTCCTGACCAGCTCTTCTTTGGTGTCGGTAAGGAGCCTGTGGTGCAGGCAAGCTGCAGCCACTGCCTGTCCCTTGTCAGCATGCAGCCGTGTCCTGGAGCTCCAGGCTGCCTCCAAGGGAAGCCACCAAGGCTCTGGCTCAGCCGGGATCCAAGCCTGCAAGGAGCGTGGGCCCAGGGCTTTGATCCTGAGCGCTGCCCTCCGGCCTCGTGTCAGCACTGCCTCCCTTTCCCAGGTCCGGGAATGCTTCCAAGTGGGCGGTGCCAGCTGTGGCAGCTTCTTGGAGAAGAGCGTGCCGGTCCTGGGGCAGCTGGTGGGACATCTCACCCTGTGCGGTGCCTGCAAGGATGAGGGGCGCAGTGACGAGGCCGCAGAGGCCCTGTGGCACCTCTATGAGTTCCTCCTGCAGGGAGAGAGTAAGAATTCCTGTGTGGTTGCAAGCAATTCCCCTTGCCCACCCCTTGCAATAGGTCCAGCACCTCCCTGGGCGTCCTGCTGCGCACTCTTTCCTGCTAGGGCCTTTTCCCCTGCCAGGGGGGATTTGTCCCTGACGCCTTCCATGGGCCATGTCCAGCTGTGCAGCCTTCATGCCGAGTGCCCTGTGTTTCCCCTCCTGTGCAGGCAGGGAGCCATCACAGGAGAGTGCCTGGCAGCAAGAGCTCCGAGAGGAGTGGGAAACCGCAGGCACCTTGAGGCTTTCTCGGTCCAAGGACACCAGGGAAATGAGCAGGGTAAGGAGCGCGTCCCTGGCTGGGACTTCCAGCTGTGGTGTCAGCCTGCAACGTGGACGCGGAGAGGGGTGGCTGCCAGGTGGGCTGAGGAGAGGGCTTGCACTTTCCTTAGGCCAGGACTAGCCAGGGCTTCCTGTGTGCATCCCACAAGCTCTGCTTCCCTGCAGGAGCAGCGGGTGGGGACCTTAACCCCAGGCACCAGCCCCATCCCAGCGCCGTCACCCCAGCCAGCAGAGCGCCAGCTCCTGGCTCGGAGGGACTCGCTGTGCCAGCACTGCCCTGTGTCGCTCTCCAGGGCCACGCGCTGCTCAGCCAGGCACTGCAGTTGGGAGCCTGGCTGTGACATCTCCCTCAGGGCTGCCTTCTTTTCTGTCCTAGATGTTTGGGAAACACCTCCATCCAGACGAGAAGGCAGAGGCCATCCTCGTAGCCATCCGGGGCATGAGAGCCTGCAGCAGCTATGACACGCAGGCGGCTGCTCACATGCTGGACGAGCTCGTCACGGACGACGCGTGCCTTTTGGAGCATGTGAGTAGCCTGCGGGTGGCACGGCCGGGGTTCAGGCCCTTTGGGGGCTTGTTTTTCCCCTGAGTGCACGTCTACCAGGCACCCAACTGCCTCTGTGGCCAGCCCAGAGCGGTGGCAAGGGCAGGCATTCTCCGCGGGAGCTGTGCAGAGGGCTGCAGTGCGGCAGCAGCCTCACACTCTGCCATGTGGGCTGCAGGCGCCAAGGCTCGTGAAGAACATATGGGAAAACATCCTGGCCGTGCAAGATGCATCTGCACGGCTCAGCCTGGACAGAGCTCTTCTCTTCCTGAGCAGCACATGCCCGGACAAGGTGGTCGCCAGCCTGCTGAGCTGCTGCCCCTCATGTGACAGGTCTGTGCTGGCGGGGCAGGGGCAGGGACAGGGTTGTGGCCTCGCAGGCCATGGGGCTGCAGCCGCGGCAGCCGCTGACAAAGCGCTCTGGGCCCGCAGCGCCGCCGGGGCCATGTGGAAGGTGCTGCTGTCCAGGCCTGGCGCCGCGGAGCCGGTGCTGCGGGAGCTGCTCGGCGCGCTGCAGGACCGGCGGCTGCCCGAGGAAACGGCCTCGGCCGCCTCTTCCCTGGCCGTGAGTTTGTGGGGGAAGCCCCGCTCTGCCCTCGGGCTGCCCTTGCCCCTGCAGCGAGAGGCAGGGCTCCCGCTGCCCTTCTCCATGCAGCCCCAAGCTGGGGCCTCCACCGGGACACCCAGGCCCAGCGTGGGAGGGGGGCTACGGCTGGCAGGGCCCTGGCCAGCGCCAGCTTGCTGGGCTGCTGGGCCTGCTTTGGGCCCTCTGCACACCCGGACACACGGAGCTGGCCTGAGCGGCTGGCTGTCTCCCTGTGCCTCTGCATCGCCCTGCTTCATGTGGCACGCGCTCAACCTGCTCTGGGGACAGGACTAGGGGCCAGGGCCATGTTAGGGTTCCAGGCAGCAGAAACGTCATCAGGGCCGAGTCAGGGGAACCAGGGTAGCTTCCAGGCTACGTGTGGCCCTCCAGGGGGATGTCCTCACTGCCCAGGAAGGCTCATGGTGGCTTTGTGGCACCCAGCGCCGAGCCCCAGGAGCTGCCATGGCTCTGCTCTGGCCAGGAGTTTCACCCCCGAGCTCCAGCAGCACAGGAGGGACATGTCAGCAGCGAGGGCTGTCTCTGGGCTTTTTCTGCAGGCAACGCGTGCGCTCCAGGAGATCCTCCACCAGCCCCACTGCCTGCACGTGCTAGGGGCGTTCTTCCCCCAGCTCCTGCTGGCGCTGCTCTTCCAGAGCTCTTTCATGGCAGCGCTGGAGCAGAACGAGTCGGACGCATTGTGGGGGAAATGCCGAAGGGAGGAGTCCACGTGCAGCAGCCCCGTGAGGTGCTCCATCATGTCCCCGCCGTCCCTGGCAGGCAGGGCTGCAGGCAGGGCCAGGGGTGCAAGTGTGAGCGGGTGTTTTCTCTGCACACAGGCTTGCAGTGCAGACCATGAAAGCACTGCTGTGCCGTGCCGGCTACGAGAACGTGGTGCTGGCAATGGCAAGGAAGGGCGGCTGGGATATGCTCCTGCGCGCTGAGACCCATCACCAGGGAGTGGGTTTGCTGGCCAGGTGAGAGCCCCTGTCTCCCTGCTCTGCTGCAGCATTTCACCCCTGCGCACAGGGTGGCTCTCAGAGCCCACGAGGGTGCCCAGTTCTCCACACAAAGGTGGCTTTCTTCTGTGCGTGGTGGCCCAAGGGATGTGATGGGAGGCAGTGAGGGTGCAGGCTCAGGAGAGCTTTGCCTGGGCTGCTCAGGCCTCACAGAGCCTTCTTCCCTCCGCCAGAGAGATGAGGAAGAGCCCAAGAGCGCTGCGCCTGCTGCTGTTCCAACAGCTGGCAGTGCTGCTCTTGGGCGAGGAGCCCTGCACAGAGATCCCTGCCATGGCTTTCCTGGTGGAGGTGAGCCTCGTGTGGGCACTGCCCTTCTGGGGTGCTTCTAGCTCCAGTGCTCTCTACTAGCCCCAGCTGTGGGATGGAGGGCAACGAGCGCAAGTGGGGCAGTGGGTGTTCTGCAATGAGTCCCCTCGGCCTTCACCCCTCTGCAGCGGGCTCCTTCTTGTCCCCACGTGTATTTGATGCCTCTTTTGTGTCGCGTCTCTTTTGAAGGGCTCCTCCAGAGCATGAGGACAGGAGGCTGGTGCAGGGAGGGGAGGAGCAGGCCAAGGCTGTGCCCTGCGCTGTGTCCTGAGGCCCCAGGCAGGGAGGGGGTCCCAGGGGCTCCCTGCAGTCACTGCTGCCCTTGGCCAGGCTTCCTCTGAGCCCGCTGCCCTTGCCCTGAGCTACTGCTGGGATCCAGTGGTGTCCGACACAGGCAGTGCTGCAGCCATTGCCACCTTCTCTGTGCTGTGCATTGCAGCTTATGGCCTGCAGTGACCTTCAGGCAGATGAAGATGTCTTCCTGGGAATCTCTGTGGTGTCCCTGAAGAGTCACAGCAGGGTAATGCATAAGCTGGGACTCAGAAGCCTCCTCGTGCTGTGCAGCAGACAGGAGATGGTGAGCAGGGCATCACTGGGGGGAAGCTGTGTGATCTGGGCGCTGGGTGCCAGGGAACATGCTGGCTTGGACTTTGCTGGGCCTCGGGAGCTGAGGGGGCTGCAGATCTCAGCCCAGCACCTAGCAAGCCATATCTGAAAGGGTGTGAGACTGAGGGAAGCTGCTGTCTAATAAGGTGCCAGGGTAGCCTTTTATTTCTGTTTTTTTTTAATTGAACTTGTATTTCTCACATACAGGTCAGAAAAATGCATGTCCTGATGCCTCTGCTCATGAGACACTTGCAGGACGAGGACAGGGACATGAGCAGCCAGGCCCTTCTCGTGCTCAGCCGTGTGGTCCGTGTCCTGGAGAGACCAACACTCACGGACATGGCTCCAGAGCTGGCTGAGAAGCTCCTGCCACTCTTTGAGGATGTAAGGCGGGGGGCAGAGCCGTGGGGCTGGCCGGTGTGCACGAGAGGCTGCCAGGAGCCTTTCTGCCAAGGGCTATTGGGATACTGCCCTGTGCTGCCCGTGCTGTCCTGGCTGCAGGGCTGCATTGCACCAATGCAGCCTGTGAAGGAAGCTGCCACGTGCGGTGCCAGCGCTGAGCAGCTCTCTCTTCCTTGCCACCAGGAGTGCGAGCACACACGAAAGCTCTCCATGCAGCTCTTCAGCAAGCTCGTGGAGACAGCAGCGGGCACCGCAAAGGAGCAGATGAAGCAGCATGTGCACACGAGCACGCTGCCACTGCTCTTCCACCTGCAGGATGAGAGCCCCAGCGTGGTGGAGGTACGGCTGAGCAATGGGGCACGCTGGGGAGCCCAGTAGCCACGTTGGGAATAGCTGTGGGAGGTGGTCCTGGCTGAGTCCTGCCTGGATGTCTCTGGGGCTGCAGCCCTTCAGCCTCCTGCTGGCCTGGGCCGCAGCTCAGCAGCTCTCAGGAGTCTCTGCTGTGCTGCCTGTTCAGGACAGGCTGGCTCAGGTGGTGCTTGCTCCATGTTTCTGCCCAGCGAGGGGGGCCAAGGACCCCAAAGCAGATTCAGTGCCCTGCTGCTTCCCCTTGCCATGAAGGGCCAGAAAGTGCCTTGAGTCTTGTCAAGAGGAGGGGGGTGGGGGAGCACAGGCTCTTGTCCCATGGGCTGCGGTGTCATCTCCCCGTTTTTCCCATGTGCAGGCTGCTCAGGAAGCCCTCCTTGGTGCCGCCAAGCTCCTCAAGTGGAAGGAGCTGAGGCGCTTGGCTCAGAGCCAGCAGACTTGGCTGATCAGCAAGTGCCTGGTAAGGACAGTCCCCAGGCCGCAGCCCCAGCCCGGAGCAGCTCTTTCCTCCTCCGTGCCCAGTGTGTGTGGCTGGTGGCTCCAGGTGCAGGAGCAGCACTCGCGGGCTCTTCTGCAGGCTCTTCTGCCTTTGCTGAGCCCTGGGATGCTGAAGCTGCCCCTGGCCCAGTGGGGCCTTGCAGCAGGAGGGCCCCTCAGCGCTCTGGGGCAGCAGCCGGCCCTCCGCTGCCTCCAACGCCGGCTCGGCGCTGCCCGGCCTCTGCGGGGGGTCCTGAGTGTGGTGGCAGGAGGAGGCGGCTGCTCCTGGGGGAAGGACGGCGAGAGGACAGTGTGCGCTGAGCCCTGTGCTCTCCCCAGCTGGCCGGGAGCAGGGGCAGGAGAAGGGCGGACGAATACCTGCGCCAGAGCCTGTCCTACCTGGAGAGCAGCCAGGAGTCCCTGCGTGAGGCGGCCGTGCGGTTCCTGGGTGAGCCCTGAGCCCTGGGCTCCATCTCTGTCCTGGGACAGCTCGGCCTCAGCCCCGGCTGCTGCGCTGGCAGCAAAAGCAGCCCTGTGACTGCTGCAGCCCCGCATGCCTGAGGCAGCGCCTGGGCGCCTGGAGGCTCCGTGCCACCCTCAGCCATCTCTGCCCACAGCGGTGGGGCTGGTGGGAGTCCCTCGCAGCAGGAGCCCTGCGGGTTACACTGGGGAAAGGGGACTGGGGTGAGCCCTGCCCGAGGGGAGGCGGGTGCCTGGCCAGGCGGGCAGCACTGGGGGAACAGCTTTGAGGAGCAGGATTTATGGGGCGCTGTGTGTGTGCCTAGGGCATGCTGGGCAGCACACCAGGGAGCAGAGCAAGGAGACGGTGGAGGTCATCTGTGAGAGTGAGTGAGGGCAAGCGGGGTGTCACACGGGGTTGGGGGGACAAAGAGAGACCCTGTCCTAGGAGCTCCCATCCCTGCGTAGGTGAGGAGGGCTCTGCTGCCCGAGAGGAGCGGAGCAGAAGTGGTGTGGGGAGAGTAGAGAGAGATTCAGGCACCTTGGGCACATTCCTGGGCAACTGGATTAGCCAGCTAATCCATTAGAGCCCCTGGCTCCATCTTCGCTGTGGCAAGAGCTGGGTGGAACTGGTGGTGTTAAGAGGAGAGGCCTTGTGCCTGCGGGGATATGGGGGCTTCATCTGAGCTCGTGCTTCCCCCGTCAGCCCTGAAAGGCCTGCAGGAGGACAGCAGCCCATCCATCTCTTCCCTGGCCACCCAAACCATGCTGATCCTGAGAGCTGCAGGGAAGGGGGCTGCATCCATGGACGCCCAGGAAGGCCTGTGCAAGCGCCTGAGGAGAGCGTGGGAGAGGCTGCACTGCCCTCTGCAAGGTGTCAGTGTGTGCTGCTGGCGCTCGGCCACGTCCTGACGCCAGGCTGCTCTGTGCACAGGCCTCATTAAAGAAACGATCCTGTCTCTTCACTGTGTGTCGTGTCTTTTCTTTGGCAAACCAAGCAGCAGCAAACGCAGGTTGTGAAGGGATTGGGGTCCCCCTCTTAGAGAAGATGGGTACGCACTCTCTGCAGCAGGCTGCAGCCAATAACCTGACCCCTTGCTACTCCTCGCAGCAGTCAGCGAAGCCTCTCCTGCCCTCCAGCTTTCCCCTTACATAGAATCACAGAATCACAGAATGCTGAAGGTGGGAAGGGACCTCTAGAGATCATCTAGTCCAACCCCCCTGCATACGCAGGGTCACTTAGAGCACGTGGCACAGGACTGCGTCCAAGCGGGTTTGAAGATCTCCAGAGAAGGAGACTCCACAACGTCTCTGGGCAGCCTATTCCAGTGCTCTGGCACCCTCACTGTTAAGAATTTTCTCCTTAAGTTCCTGTGGAAGTTTTAATGCTTTAGTTTCTGGCTGTTTCCTCTGGTTCTGTCGGTGGCCACCACTGAAAAGAGACCAGCACCATCCTCCTCACTCCCTCCCTTGAGGTACTGACAGACACTGATCAGATCCCCTTTCAGACTTCTTCTCTCCAGGCTGAACAGGCCCAGCTCCCTCAGCCTCTCCTCACAGGGCAGATGTTCCAGGCCCCTGATCATCATCCTTGTAGCCCTGCGCTGGACTCTCTCCAGCAGTTGCAAATCCCTCTTAGACTGTGTAACCCAGAACTGGACACAATACTCCGGATGTGGCATCACCAGGGCTGAGTAGAGGGGCAGGATCCCCTCCCTCGATCTGCTGGAGACGCTCTTCTTAAGGCACCTCAGGACCCCATTGGCCTTCTTGGCCACGAGGGCACCCTGCTGCCTCATGGTCACCTTGTCGTCCACCATGATGCCCAGGTCCCTCTCTGCAGAGCTGGACTCCAGAAGGTCAGTCCCCAACCTGTACTGGTGTCTGGGGTTATTCCTCCCCAGGTGCAGGACCTTGCACTTGGCCTTGTTGAATTGCATGAGGTTTTTCACCGCCCGGTTGTCCAGTCTGTCCAGGTCCCTCTGGATGGCAGCGCAGCCCTTTGGGGTATCAGCTACTTTTCCCAGTTTCGTGTCATCAGCAAACTTGCTGAGGGAGCACTCTGTGCCTTCATCAGCTGCACTGAAATGCCACCATATACATCTTACACCATGTTTCCTGAATTGCTTTTTAGCAACTTTTGAATGGGCAAATTGATTACAGACTTACTAGGACTTGGGTATTCGCTTCAAAACTTACTGAAAATTGTGACTGGGGATTAAAGAGGCAAACAGACTGCCCGATGCCTCTCATCACACAGGCACAACCAAGCTGTCTGTCCTTTCAGCCTTCGTTCCCAAGTTAAGTTTCTGATCATGGGGGGAAAAAAAACAGTTTGGAAAGCTCAGTTAAGTTACAGCCTATAAAATGCACTGTAGAATGCCTCCGTGTGTTTGTCAGTGTGACGTGACTCGAACTTTGATTCCTCGTGACCTGTATTTTTTTCTTAAAATCTCCTCACTTTACAAAGAATGTCCTGTATCGTGTAGTTTAATCAGCTGTGAAAGGCAAATGTAGCATGTAAGCATTTTCCTAAGTCGACTTAAAGCCCATTTTAGAATATTCACAGATTAAAAGCCACTTCCAGAGTTACCTTTTTAGGGTTTTGAAGCCTTCTAATTTCTAAACCACATTTCCTGGTGGCTGCTTTCTGTGTATTTGTTGCTGTGCCTGCATTGCACGTCATCTTAAGTAGTCTTGTGCCCCTGGAGGAGCTGCTGTTGAAGCACACAGCAATCCTTACTGCCTCCTTTTGCTGGTAACTGGAATTCTTCGTTTGGGATGCTGAACACTTCATTTTGTGAGCAGGCTAGAAAGTTGCCTTCGTAGCTTCCTGCGTAGGTCCAAATTCCTTTTTTTTCAAG
The DNA here is from genome assembly GCF_059628265.1 of Tinamus guttatus. Taxonomy (NCBI): domain Eukaryota; kingdom Metazoa; phylum Chordata; class Aves; order Tinamiformes; family Tinamidae; genus Tinamus; species Tinamus guttatus. The sequence goes on along the minus strand of NW_028288816.1, from coordinate 690,328 downwards.
TAGAGCAGAAAAATTGGATCTTTGGCGTATATGCAGTGCCTTGATAAAGTCTCTATACAGGCACAAAGTACGTGCATGTCAGGTGCTCTGCATATTTGTGACTGATTTTCTTGGTTCTTTTAAGCAGGGAAACTTGATGTGTGCTTCCAAGAAGAATGAAGCTGCTGAAAAAGCTTATGCAACTCAGGTGATAGGTTAATTCTGGCTTTAAATTATCTTTACTGCTCACAGAAGTGGGCTAACTACTGGATAATTTCCATGTGTGCATAATTCTCTATTGGCATCGGGGTTACAAGCCAGAGGGATGGATGTCAGGGCTGGGCTGAGCTCAGGACAGATGCTCAGAAAAATAAAGGAACACATTCACAACATGCTCACAACCAAACACAAATAAAAGGCAACAGATGCCACAGACAGGTGGGAAGTCAAGTAAACGGGCAGTATTATTCAGCATGGGAATCAGTGCTCTTGCTACAGCAATAGTGGGGCAGTTTTCCTGGTTTTGTGCAGCACAGCAAGAATTTTCAGGAAGGGAGATGTGCATGAGAGCTCCTCTGAAGTGTATCCTCCTGCTGCAGTTACAGAATCATCATCATCGTCAGAAGCAGCTGATGTTCGTGATGCTGAGGAAGGTGAGGATCCTCGGAAGCGTTACGGCCTCAGGCAGAGGAAAACTGTCATATGCTACCAAGCTCCTTTGGAAAGTAGGTTATGTGCACAGGTACTCTCCAGGGCTAAATGATTGCATATAAATGAGATACAATTTCTTGAATATATTTATATACACACACTCAGCTTTGATTTAAATTTCTTCTGCAAGTGCATTTTGCTGCATTTATTGCATGCATGTAACCTGTGCACATCGCATTTCTTTGCCACTTCAGTTGCTCATTGCCATTTCTGTCAATGCCCCATTACAAATGGGCTTCTAAAGGGTCACTTCAGAAGGTCTACTTTTTATAAATCTGTTTCTACTTGTAGTTTAGTTTATAATGACTTTTTTCTTTCATTGCACTGTTTTATCAAAAACTTAACCTTTAAGTTTTGTTATTTCCATATCCAAACTTACTGATTTTAATTTAAAGATCTCCACTGAGAAGTATAAAAAGATATATGTACATATCCTTCAAAGAAAAGTCATAAACCCAACATGGTACTCTTACCCTCTTGTCACTTTGTGTCCTGAAAAAACCTACTGTGTGTGTTTCCCTTGTACTATGCATTGAGAAAAGACACTTGAAACTGCTTTCTGGAGTTATAAACAGGTGAAACATCACTTTCTGCAATTTCATTTCATTTTATAGAATCATCATAAGAAGAAGCTGAGGTTTGTGATGCTGAGGGAGATGAGGATCCTCAGAAGTGTCACCAACTCAGGCAGAGGAAAACTGTCCTATGCTACGAAGTTCCTTTGGAAAGTAGGTTATAAGCACTGTAGAGTAATTGATGGGCCAATGGTCTTCAGCCAAAGGCTGAAGGGCTGGTATAAATACCCAACCAGGGTTGAGTATTTATATAACCTTCACACATCTTAACCCACCAATCCTGGAGCGTCAGCATCCCAGTGACCAATCCTGGATCTCCTCTGCTTCACCAGCAGTTCCTCAGTCCTAGTTTTGCAATCTTCAACAGGTTCCCTTCATGAACCTTTTATCCTATATATTCCCACACCCAAAGTCTTATGTGAATTCTATGCCCCTGTCCCATCAAGGCCCTGCTGTGTTCCTAATGTCCTGCGTTCTTCATGCCACGCATGTCCTGTGTCCCCCAATGTCCTGTAATCTCCATTTCCTTCTGCATCCCCCAATGCCCTGCATGTTCCCTGATCTCCTGTAACCCCTCTGATTCCCCATGTTTCTCCAATGCCCCATGTGTCCCCAAAGTCTTGTGTGCCTTCTATGCCCTTGTCCCCTCGAGGTCGTGCTGTATTCCTTATGTCCTGAGTTCTTCATGCCACACATGTCCTCAGTTCTCTATGTTTCCCTCCCCTGCCCTCTGTATCCCTAATCCCACATGCCCCCTGTGTCCCTGATCCCATCTGTGCCCAATCTCCCATGTGTCCCTCATGCCCCAGGTGTCCACCCAATATCCCGTGGCCCCCAATGCCTTGTGTCCCCCCGCGTCCCTGCACTGTCCCCGACCAAGGTGACGCACCTGCAGCACGAGGAGGCAGCGCAGACAGCCCGGCCACTCGGCACGGCGAGTGCCCAGCAGCAGCCGCCGCAGGAAACAAGGCAACAGGGGGCTGTGCCCCCCTGTGCACCCACCACCACCACCTCCACCGCCTGGAGCACCTCTGTCCTGCGCTGGCAGCTCTGGGGCAACGAGGGCACCACTCAGGACACGCAGGGGACGCTTGGGGTCCCCTTTGGGCCCAGAGCAGGGTCACGGGGGAACCCAGCGGTTCTCATGTTGGGTTGGGAGTGGGCACCCAAAGTGGCTCCCACTGTGTGCGGGGGGGGTACCAGGTTGGGGGGGACCCACTGGGGATCCCATGGAGCGTTGGGGCATGTTGGGGTGGCTGGGGTCACCCAATGGGGTCATGGGGACCATGGGCACCCAAAACATGGCACAGGGGGGACCTGGGGACCACGAGCACCCCAACGATGACATGGAGGGGACATGGGCAACATGGGCACCCCAGGCCTGGCACAGAGGAGACATGGAAACTACTGAGGGTGACTGGAGTAATCCTGGGGACCCAGCGGTGACACTCACTGGTGCTGGATGCGGGTGAGGACGTCCGAGAGCTCGGCCTGCAGCTTGACAGCAGCCACCAGTGGCTTCTTCTGCTCCTGCAGCAGGTCCCCAACAAGCTGGGGACAGACAGGGGTGGTTGTGCAGAAGGGTCAGCACGTGCCCGGCAGGGTCCCCGTGTCCCCCCGCTCCCAGCAGGACCCGGGGGTGCCCCGACGCTCCCCTGGCCCTGCCGCTCGGCCGTCTCTACCACAACGATGCTCTCGGGAAGGGCTGTCTCACACCCAGAGCTGCTTGAGCTGCTCAGGGAGCACCTGGCGGGAGCCCTGTGGGGGCCCCAACATGCTCAGAATCCGCGGGGGCACCCAAGGGGACGAGGACAACCGGGAAGCCAGTGCTGGTGGCTCCCAGGGTGTCCTCACACTGTGCCCACACTGGTGTCACCACCCCAGGGACCACGATAGTGCCCATGGCAGGGACGGGGGAAAATCTGCCTGTCCTTGTCTTATCACTGCCCTGCTACCCTCATCCCTGCTGTGAAGTCCTGCATCCCTGGGCTGTCCCCTTCCTCTGGCAGGCCCCTCAATGTCCTATGTGTCCTTAATATCCTGTGTCCCTTGTGCATCATATGTCCACCCAGTGCTCCATGTGCCCCCTGATGTCCTCTGTGACCCTTCAGTGGTGTGCTCTGATACTCCATGTGACTGCAGTGCCCCATGTCTCTCCAAAGACTTCTTTGCACTCAATGCCCTGCGTGTTCCCTGATCTCCTGCATCTCCTCCCATTCCGCATGTTTCTCCAGTGTCCCATGTGTCCTCTATGCCTCAAATTCCCCCTCTTTCCTGTGTGTCCCTAATGTGCTCTGTGCCTCATGTCCATATGTCGTTAATTCTCTGTGTCCCCTGATGTCCTGGTCCTGACAATGTGTCCCTGCATGTCCTGTGTCCCCCAATGTCCTTTAATCTCCATTTCCTTCTGCATCTCCCAATGCCCTGCATGTTCCCAGATCTCCTATGTCTCCTCCTGTTCCCCATGTTTCTCCAATGCCCCATGTGTCCCCAAAGTCTTGTGTGCCTTCTATGCCCGTGTCCCCTCGAGGTCCTGCTGTGTTCCTAATGTCCTGCGTTCTTCATGCCACGCGTGTCCTCGGTTCTCTATGTTTCCCTCCCCTGTCCTCTGTATCCCTAATCCCACATGCCCCCTGTGTCCCTGATCCCATCTGTGCCCAATCTCCCATGTGTCCCTCGTCCCCCAGGTATCCCCCCAATATCCCGTGGCCCCCAATGCCTTGTGTCCCCCCGCGTCCCTGCACTGTCCCCAACCAAGGTGACGCACCTGCAGCACGAGGAGGCAGCGCAGACAGCCCGGCCACTCGGCACGGCGGGTGCCCAGTAGCAGCCGCCGCAGGAAACAAGGCAACAGGGGGCTGTGCCCCCCTGTGCACCCACCACCACCACCTCCACCGCCTGGAGCACCTCTGTCCTGCGCTGGCAGCTCTGGGGCAACGAGGGCACCACTCAGGACACGCAGGGGCCTGAGATGACCCCTGTCCTGAGATGCAAAATCCCCCCAACTCCACAGATCCCTTCTTGCTTCCTCGACAGGGACCCCCAAGCCCTCTTGGGAACCCAGTTTCCTCCCTTTCTCCTGCACTCCAAAATCCCTCATCCACTTGGGGACCCCAAATCCCACCTTAGGGACCCCAAATTTCTCCTGCAACCCCAATGTCGCCACACCTCAGGAGCCAAGGACCCCAACTCAACCCATAACCCCCCCTCTACCCCAAACCCCAGCCTCAGTTGCCTGGCACCCTCCACCCCAGCTTGCCCCTTACCTGGCTGATGTCAGCTCCTCTTGGCTGCTTTTCACTTGAGTCTTCAACTTTTCGGGGATTCCTCCAGAATCCATGAGCTTTTTATGGTCCTCCTCCTGCAGCCTGTGCAAGGAAAGGTCATTGGGGGGGTTAGGGCAGTCAGTTGGGGCACCCCAATATGGGGGGGAAATTACGCATCTGCATTTGGGGAGAAAAGGGAGCTGGGGGCACCCAAACCTGGGGTGGTGAGTCCAGAATACCCCAATATTATGGGTGAAATTCTCCAGGGCACCCCAATATTGTTTGTTTGTTTGTTTTGGGGGAGAAATATTGGGTAGGGTCTCAAAAAACTAGGAGCGACTCCAATATGTGGGGGGCAGGGGGAGGAATTTGGGGCACCCACATACTTGGCAAAAGGGTCAGGGCACCCCAACTTTTGAGTGAAGGGAGCTGGGAGCATCTCTAATACTGGGGGATTCCAGGGGACCCCAATACTGGCAGCCAGGGGTGCTTTGGGCACCCCAATGTTGGGGGGATCTGGGGCACCCCAGTATTTTGGGTGAAGGGAGCTGTGGGCACCTACACTACAGGGAGGGGTCTGGGAGATGTGGGGGGCACCTCAGTATTGGCCGTGCAAGTAGCTGGGGCCCAACAATACCTGGGCTGAAGGGAGTCTGGGGCACCCCCAATACTGGGGAGGGCTCTGGGACACCCCAATATCCAGTGTAAATGGAGCAGGGGGCAGATCCATATTAGGAGGAGCCTGGCAGAAGTTGGGGACACTCTAACACTAGGGGTGTACAGAGTGGGGGGGGGGATCACCAATGCTGGGGGGTCTGTGGCACCCCACAACTGAGGGGAAAGGGACCTGGGGGGCACCCTCCAAACTGGAGGGCTCTGCGGTAACCCAGGACAGGGGTGAAAAGAGTTGAGGGAACCACCAGGACTGGGGGGGTCTGGCAACAATATTGGGGTCTCTGGGGACTCCTAATATTAAGGATGAAGGTTTCTGGTGGCATCCCATTACAGAGGTGGCCCAGGGTAGCCCAAAATTGTGGATGAAGGGATTTGGGAGCAACCCAAACCTGAGTGGGAAGTGGGGCAATTCCCTCCCATGTCAGGAGATGGAACCTGGGGAACTCCGTTATGGGAGGGTCTCACCCTTCTATTGGGTTAAAGGGAGCTGGGGGAACCCCGATACTGGGGGAGTCTGAGCTACCCCAATATGGGGGGAAGGCATTAGAGGGCAGCCCAGCACTTAGAAGATCCTGGGGCACCCCAGTACTAGGGGGAGGCAGATGGGAGGCACCTCAATAGTGAGGGGAGTCTGGGGTACCCCAGAATGTTGGATAAAGAGGAACTTCATACTGGGGGGGAGATGAGCATCCCAATATCCATATTAAAAGGTGCTGGGGGTCCTAGGGCACCCAATATTAGATGTGAAGGGATTGGGGCACCTCAGTATTGGGGGTGAAGGGATTTTGGGGGCACTGCAATCCTGGGGAGGAACTGGGACACCCCAATATTGGCTGAAAATGTAGCTTGGGGCACCCCAATCCTGGGCAGGGTCTGGGAAAGGTTGGGGGGAACCAAATACTGTGGGGGTGAAGGGAGGTGGATTCACCCCAATACCAGGGGTGTCTCGGAGAGGTTGGGGACACCTCAATATTGGGAGTAGAGGGAGCTGGGGGGTGTTTGGGACCATCTGCAGAGCCCCATTTTCCACAGGGAGCCTGGGGTCCTAGGGCCACCCATGGGTGCCTGGCGGGACACCCTACCTCACCCAACACTTTGAAGTGTCTCAGCAAGGCCAACAATTTCTGCTTGATGTTGGGCTGCTGTTGCGGAGAGCGGGTAGGTCAGGGCAGAGGCAGGGGCAGCCTGAGGACCCAGCACCGCTGGGGACATCCTGGGGACAACTCTAGGACCTGGCACCCTGGCACGTGGGGGAGCATCCTGGGTACTGCCCCCAGCTCCTTCTGCGGCACCCACAACACCCAAGGCTGCAGCAGGACCCCCCGGGCACCCTGTCACCTCCACCCTGGAGAGGCACCTGCTCACCTGGGTCCAAGCAGAGCCTGGGAGCGTCCTCCTCCTCTTCTTCACTTCCTGCAGCTCCTCTTTCTTGTAGAAAAGGTCCTGGGGGACAGTGTGACAGGGTGGCACCGTCGGGGGCACCTGTGGGTGCCGTGCAGGCAGTGGGACACCCGTCAAGCACCCACCTGCTGTGCAGAGCATCGTCGCTGCCCTCCTGCTCCAAGTAGATGCTCTCCTCCTCTGAACAGTTGTCCATGTCAGCAGAGTCATCTGGGGGCACCCATGGGTGAGCACCTGGCTGGGCTGCCCACCCTGGGGATGCTCCCGTGCCCCTTTTCGGCGGGTGCTGCCACTGCTGGGGGAGCTACCCTGTGCCCTTGGCCGTCCCCATTCCTTGCTCTTCCCCTCTGACTCCAGCGGTGTCAGTGGGGACTCGGGGCACCCGTGGGTGCCTCGGGGGCCTCGCCTGGCATCCTGCTCTTGTCCTTGTTGTCCATGTGCCGCTTGACACTTCATCCGAAGCTCAGTGAGGGGCACTGCCACGTTCTGCGCAAGCACCTGCAAACCTTGGGCGCTGGGCACCCAGGAGCTCCACGCTCGCCTCCGGCCTCCCGCATGCACCACAGACCTGGGTGTCTGCAAGCTCCCTGCTCACTCTGCAAACCCGCAGGCACCCGAGGACCCTGGCATCGGGGTGCCCCCCAGCAGGCGCCCACACGCACCCGAGGGCCCAGGCATCCGGGCGCCCGCATGAACCCAAGGGCCCAGGCTTGCAGGTACCGGCCTGCAGGCACACTGGGGACAGGCACCCCCACGCACCCAGGTGTCCCGGCACCCACACGCACCCCAGCACCCAGGCACCAGGGCACCTGCCTGAGGACACCCGAGGGGCGCACGCGCTGGGGCAGCCGGCAGGCACCCGCCGGCACGTGGGCACCCAGGGGTGCAGGGCACTCGGGACACACGGCCCCGCAGGGACAATGTGGGCACCCCTGCCCTGAAGGCTGCAGGGGCTCGGGCACCAGCTCTGGGCATCCAGGCTGCACGGGGGAGGCTGCTGTGGGTGAAGGGGCCAGGGGAAGGGCGGCTGGAGGGTCCCGGGCGCCTGTGGCAGGAGGGATCGGGGGCTGTTGCGGGGAGCGAGGGGCGCTGGGGGCAGGAGCTGTGCGGGTGAAGGGTGCTGGGGCGAGGGCCAGGCGGGGAAGGGTCCTGGGCACCGGAGTCTGTGGGTGAAGGGGGCTGGGGGCAGCTCAAGGGGGAGGGGTCCTGGACGGGGGCTGGGAGGGAAGTGTCCTGGGGGTGGGGGGTCCTGGCAACAGGGCCCTGCGGCTGCTGGGGGGAGGATCAGGCTGGGGAAAGGGAACCCAAGGGTCAACGGTCCTGGGGGTGGGGGCACAAGGGGGATGGCTCATAGGGCCTATGGATCAACCGAGCAGATGGGGACCCCCTGGCTGAAGTGTTCAGGGGGTCGGGGCCCTACGGAAGAAGGGTCCAGGGAGCTGGGACCCACGGGGAAAGTGTTTAGGAGGTGGGGGCCCATGGGGGAAGGGGCCGCGAGGTTGGGCCCCACGGGTAAAGGGTCCAGGGAAGCGGGGTCCACGGGTAAAGGGTCCAGGGAAGTGGGGACCATGGATAAATGGTCCAGGGAAACGGGGTCCATGGATAAAGGGTCTAGGGAAGCGGGGTCCATGAATAAAGGGTCCAGGGAAGGGGGGTCCACAGGCAAAGTGTTTGGGATGTGGAGGTCCGTGAGCGAAGGGCCCAGGGTAGGGGGACCTACGGATGAAGGACCCAGGGGATGGGGGCCGATGGATGAAGTGTTCAGGGCCTGGGGCCCTATGAATAAAAGGTGGAGGGGCCTGGGGTCTTCGTGTGCTGTATCCACGAGGTGGGGGCCCATGGGGGAAGGGTCCAGAGGTTTGGGCCCTTTGGAAGGGTTCAGGGAACCAGGGCCCAGGGGTGAAGGCTTCAGGAGGCGGGGGTCTATGAATGAAGGGGTCAGGGAACCAGGACCCAGGGGTGAAGGCTTCAGGAGGCGGGGGTCTACGAATGAAGGGTTCAGGGAACTGGGACCCAGGGGTGAAGGCTTCAGGAGGCGGGGGTCTATGAATGAAGGGTTCAGGGAACCGGGGCCCAGGGGTGAAGGCTTCAGGAGGCGGGGCTCTACGAATGAAGGGTTCAGGGAACCGGGGCCCAGGGGTGACGGGCTCCATAGGTGGGGGTCGATGGATAAAGGGACGTGGAGGTGGGAGCCCATGGGGGAAGGGTCCAGGTGATGGGGCCCTATGGGAGAAGCGTGCAGGGGATCGGGGCCCATGGGGAAAGTGCTCAGGAGGTGGGGGGTGATGGGGGAATGGTCCAGGAGGTGGAGGCCCACGGGTGAAGGGGTCAGGGAAGGGGACCCTTCCGAGGACGGGTGCAGGGAAGAATGGTCCAGGGACGACGGGTTCGAGAGTTGGGGGTCTACGAATGAAGGGGTCAGGGAACCAGGGACCATGGGTCATGGGTTCAGGGAAACGGGGCCCACGGGGGAAGTATTTGGGAGGTGGAGGCCCACGGGGTAAGGGTGCTAATGGGGGGGGACCCTTAGTGATGGGTATGGGAGTTTTGCGCCCGTGAGAATTGGGTCCTGCAGGTTGGGGAACACTGGTTGTGGGGTCTGGGATCTGGGGTCCACAGGGGATGGTTACTGGGGGCGGGGGCCCACGGGTGAAGGGTCCAGGGCAGCGGGCACTACGGAAGGAGGACCCAGGGAAGCAGGACCCATGGGTGAAGGGTTTGACAGTTGGGAGCCCATGGGGGAAGGGGCCGGGAGGTGGGGGTCCAGAAATGAAGGGTCGAGGGGAACAGGGCCCACGGGTGATGTGTTGCATAGGTGGGGGTGGATGGGCTCCTGGGAATGGGGGTCCATGTGTGACGTGGTCCTGGGGGGGCCGTCCCATGGATGAAGGGTCCCCTGGGCCTAGCCGTGGGCCTGAAGCAGCCTGATGTTTAGAGCAGGCGGCTGAGGGATCCTGGGGACTTGTTCCCATGGGTGAATGTTCACTGGGACATTGGCCTGGGGTGGGGGGTCTTGTGGGTGGGGGTTCTATAATGATACACACATGGTCGGGAGTTTTGGGGATGAAGGGTCCTGGGGTTGGGAGCCCGAGGTTGAGGTGCCCAGGTGGGACGTGTCCCTGAGTGGGGGGCCCTGGTGTTGAGGGCCCGAAGGTGACGGGTCCAGCTGGTTGGGACCCAGCAGGGAGGGCTCCTGGTGCAGGTGGCCCCACAGCGAGGGCTCCTCGTGCTGGGACCCCCAGGGTGGCAGGTCCCGGTGGCAGCGCCCCAGGGGCACTGGGTGCCGGGGGCCGCAGGGCGAGGGGCGCCGCGCGCGGGGGCACCTGTGCGGGGGCTCGCGGGGCCGCGGGCCCCGTCTGCAGCTGCAGCTCCGGCACGGGGGGGGCGCTGGGCCCCACGGCCCCCTCCAGCTCCTTGGAGCGCAGCACCCGCGGGGAGCCCTGTGCCGGGCTCGGTGTCACCAGGAGGCACCCAGCAGTGCAGGGGGGCAGGGCCCCCTTCCCCCTGGAGCCCCAGCCACTCCATGGAGTTTCCCTCCTGCCCCAGGAGCCCCTGGCAGCTCTCCAGACCCACTGGAACCCCCAGCTGCACCACAGGGCACTTATGGGATCCCCTCCAGACCCACGTCTGCACCCCAGGGCAACCACTGGAGCCCCAGATGCCTTGGGACCCGCCTGCACCCTGGGGCAGCCTGGGAACCCCACAGACCCACTGGGATCCCCCCGTTGCACCTTGGGGAACCCTTGGTCTTGCCCAGACATCTTGGTACCCCCACCTGCCCCTGGGGCTCCATGGGACCCCCAGGCCCCTTCAGACCCCCTGTGGCACCACAGGACACTCTGGGGATCCCCAAAACCTTGCAACCTACTGCCTGCACCCTGGGGCATCCAGGGGACTCCACCAGATCCTTCGGGACTCCCTGTGCAGCACAAGGCACCTTTGCCCCCCTGCAGCCCTCTTGTCACCCCCAGGCCTGCACCCTGAGACACCCTTGTTGCCCTCCAGACCCACTGGGACCCCCCATCAGGTACCCTGGGACTCCCTTGTTCACCCAGACCCTTAGGACTCCCCTGCTGCACCCTGGGGCACCCATGGAACCCCCGGAGACCCATCAGAACCCCCTGCTTGCACCTTGGGGCACTCATGGGACCCCAGCAAACCCCTTGGGATTCCCCTCTTGCACCACAGGGCACCTTTGGAACCCTCCCCCTGCTACAGATGCCTCGTAACCCCCTGGCTGCATCCTGGGCACCCCTGACCTGCCCCCTTGCCCCACACACACCCATTGGGACCCACTCCTGCACCCTGGGCACCCTTGGAACCTCCCAGACACACTGAGATCCCCCAGCCTGCATCCCGGGCCACCATTACCCATTGGGATCCCCATGTTGCACCATGGCAACCCCAGGGCCCTTGGAACCCCCATGTTGGACCCCGGGACACTCATGGGATCCCCAGATCCCTTGGAATCCCTGTATCATAAACTGGGGTACCCACGGGACACTGCTGACCCCTTGGGACACCCCAGCCTACACCCCGAGGCACCCATGGGCCCCACCAGACCCTTTGCGGCTCCCCTGTTGCACCCTGGGGCATTCTTGGGGCTCCCAGACCCCTTGGGTCCATCCTGCCCATGCTCGGGGGTACCACTGTGCCCCTCAAGACCTGTTGGGACCCCCTGTGCGCACCTGGAGGACCTGTGATCCCTTCGGACCCTTTGGAACCGCCCCGTTGCACCACAGGGAACCACTGAATCCCCACTCCCACCCCGGACCACTTGGGACACCCCTGTTGCACCCTGGGGTCTCCCCAGACACATTTAAACCCCCATGTGGTACCCTGGGGCACCCACGGGACACCATCCCCCCAACTCCTTGTGACACCCACGTTGCACCCTTGGAATCCCCTTGGGACCCTCCTGCCTGCAGCCTGGGGCACCCCTGGGCCCCTCCAGGCCCCTCGGAATCCCCCTCTTGCACCATCGGGCGTCTTGGGAAGCCCCTGGAACCATTTCCCAACCCCTGCCTGCACCCCGGGACAGGACCCTTGTGCCCTTTGGACCCTGTAGTGCTCTGGGACCCTCACCAAAAGCCCCGATGATCCATCCCATTGGTACCCCCTCCCACCAGCTCTGCCCTGCCACAGCGATGGGACCCCCCAGACCTCAAGTGCCAGGGGCCCCTTCGGCACCTTCCCCACAGACCTCTTTGAGCCCCCCAGATCCCCTGGTGTCCCCCCCAGGGGAAGGAACCCTTCGGTCCCGGCTCTCCCACCCACGGGACCCCCTTGGGTCTCACCTGGGGCTCGGCAGTGGTGGCGTCGGGGTTCTTGGCCACTTTGCGCACAATGCGCAGCCTCTTCAGGAAGGCTCTGAAGAACCTGGGGAGGATGGGGGGCAGTCAATGGACAGAGCGGGGGCCCCGAAGCCTGGGCCCATTCCCATAATCCCAGCAGGAGACATGGGGACCCCGGGCAGGGTGCGCACGAGCACACGTGTGTGCTGCAAGCAGGTGTCATGGGCATGTGCACAAGCACCAGCGTGTCTCACACACGGGTGACGTGACGGTGATCACAGGCACCCACGTGTCTCACACACGGGTGACGTGACCATATGCATGAGAAGACGTGTCCTGCACACGCAGGATGCGAGTGTGCTGACGAGCACACACGTGTCACAGGAGGCACTGGGGGGAAGGGGCACCCGGGGTGTCTGTCACCCAACGCAGGGGGGCACCCGGCCCCAAGGGGGCGGCTCTGGGGGTGCCACGGGGGACGGCAGCACCCAGGGGGGCCCAGCGGGGCCGGCACCCGCGGGGCGGCTCCCGCCGCCGCTCACCTCGGCACGCAGCCGGCCGAGCTCCGCTTCCCCATGGCGGCCGCGCGCAGCTCCCGGGCGCCACCGCCTGCCGCGCGCTCCCGCACAGCCCAACGGCCGCTGCCCACAACAGCCAGCAACGGCCCCAGCCTCCGGCTGCGAGGCCGCGGGGCCCCGGCCGCCCCCTCGCGCCTCGGGCCGCCTCCAGCCGCCGCCTCCCGCGGCCCCGAGCGCCTCTGGCCACGCGGGGATCGCGCAGGGATCGGTCGTGCGGGACTCGCGCTGCCCGCAGCCGCCGCCGCCCGCCGCGCGCCTCGCTGCGGCCCCGGGGCCGCCGCCGCCTGCAGCCGCCGCTGCCCAACGGCCGCGTCACGCGCTGGCCCTGCCCACGGCACGCGCCGCCACGCCCCCAGTCTCCCGCCGCGCGCTCATTGGCTGCTTCTGCCGCTGCCCCGCCCACCTGCCAGCGGTGCTCAGTACCCGCCCCGCCCCCGGGCCCCGCCGCCGCCACCTGATTGGCTGCGGATTAATGAATATTCAATAACATCGGTAACATTGGAGCCCAGCGCTGCGGCTGGTGCCAGCAGGGGACGATCATCTGTGGGCTGGAAATGTCCCACTGCAGAAGCCTCTGCTCCCGCCACGTAAGAGGACAGGACACCTGCCCAGGAGCAGGAAGTTGGTTCGTTTCCTCCTGCTCCACAGGCTCTTCACGGGGAGTTAATCCATGCACCAAATGCCCATGGAGAAGCTCCTGGGATGCAGCGGGGTTCAGTTCCCTCCTCTGTGCTCCGCAAGTTCACAGGAGGTTTCCCCTTGACTAAATTTTATGTCTCTCTGCATAGGAGCTTCCTGTCTAAGCTCGTAATCCACAGGGATGGAGAGAGGGTGGCAGCTGGACACTCACAGACACCTTTGGACTTTTGAAGGGACAGAGTGGTGGTGGGGTTGTGTTTCCATGTGTTTCCTAAGTAAAGCAGGACAAGGCAATGGGCAGCCTTACTCCAGACTTAGCCTCCAGAAAAACATTAAGTTTGTGTCTTTCTTCTGAAGCTGGGGTCAACAGTACACCAATGCACCCAAGGGATTGCAGCATGAAAGGGCCTCTGCTCTGCCTGTGCGCTCTGTGGGCTCCAGGGGAGGAGGTCAGAGGCCCAGCGTGGTCTTTCAGGGACCAAGGGCTGCATTCGGGGTTCATGTCCCTGGGAGCACTGCCACTGGAGGTGCAGAATGGACTCTGAATTGAATGCCTGGGGCTGTCGCACAGGTGACAGTGCTGATGACAGATCATCCCATCCTTGTGAAAGGGAACCTGAGGCTCCAGGACAGCTCAGGGGAACCCCGGGGATGCCTAGGGGTGGCAGTGAGTGCAGTCTCACCAAACATGGGGCAGGCCATGGTAGAGTCCCCCAAAGCCCACGCAGCAAATGCAGGCATGCCTGGGGAAAGGAGGGCTCGGCAGTCCCTGGAGAAGCAGGGGGGACCCAGGAGGCTCAGGGAAGAAGGACTGGAGAGTGATTCATGCACTCGCAGAGAAGCAGCACAGGCCGGCGCTAATGCACCCCTGAAAACATCTCCTGCTCTTGCAAGAGCCCAGGGGTCACTCTGAGAACCATTCAAAAGCCTGGACACGTGCCAGCCGTGCCAGTCGTGAGCAGCCCTGTTTGGCCAGGTCTGCTTCCCACCCCAGCCACCAAGGCCAGTGCGGAGTCAGGAGTCACCCATGGCCTTAGGGCCCCACAGCCCCACTAGTCTTTCCATGGAGATTTTCTGACAACAACTGACAAGGGGAGAAAAACCTTCTGAGGGGTTTATTTGGAACCGGCGATGGCTGTTGCCACCCAGGGCTTGTGTGGGCACATGGCTGCTATGGGGCACGACGCAGCAGCCTCTCTGTAGCCCTCAGGACACAGTGTCTGTCACGCTGCACCAGCCCCGCTCTCGGGCCCTGCCAGGCTCTTTCAGCTGCGCTGCTCCTCTCGCTGCCCCACGATGCAGTGGCAGCAGAACGCTCTGCTCAGAGCCCGAAGCGCCGTCCTGAGCCGCGAGCGCCATCGCCGGGGAGCCGCGACGTGCGGGAGGGCAGCGATGCCTGCGGTGGGAAGCAGAGCTGTGGGCAATGGGCTGCACGGGCGCAGGGCTGCACCTGCCTGTCCCTGCCACCAAGGGCTTCCCAAGGGGCTGTGGCCTTTGCACAGGAGCTCCGACTGCTTCCTGCTGCCGACCTCAGTGCTACTTGCTGTCCCAGACAATCCCACTGTCCCCAGAAGGGCTCTGCATGTGGGTACGTACCTGGCTCAATGTCTGGCCTGGGGCTGCAGGAGGACAACGACTTCTCCTCCTCTTGGGACTCTGAGGCCTCCTACATGGGCAGAACAAGAACACGCACGCGTTGGCCCTCAGCTTCTGCTGCTCAGGGTACCAGTACCCCTGGTTACACAGGGTCAAAGGGTTTGGGGATGGGGAAGGCTGTCCATGGATGCACATCCCAAGGGAAGGGACCTGCGGCTGGCACGGCAATAGGACAAGGCTCGTTGTGGGGCCGTAGCAGTAGGGCTGGGCAGGGGGAATGGAGGCAGCTGGGGGCATGTGTGGAACAAGGGGGCTCGTGCGCTGGTGTGGAGGGGGCTGCTGCTGGGGCTGCCCCTTCCCTCCTTGCTCGGCATCCAGATCCCAGGGCTGAATGTGACATGGGCTGGAGCAGACTTTATCCTTGTGCCTTTGGCACTTGGAAACAGAGAGGAGCCGGCATCTCCCCATGGAGACATGGCAGAGGGCAAATGCCTGGGGTGACAGTGGGATGCCATGGGCAGAGGGGTCCCAAGGGATTGGGCAGCTCTGGGCACCCCCTCTGCTCCCCCCAGACCCAGCTCACAGGGCAGCTCCCTGCGATGGTGGGTGCAGGTGAGGTGCTGCTTGCTCACCTGGGGAGCAGGGCCTGCAGCCGGGGGAGGAGCCGCTGGTGCCATGTCCTCAGGCAGTGATTGCTCTGGAGTGGGGCTGTCACTCACAGGGGGCACCTTCTGGTCAGTCATCTCCCTGTCCGCGAACTGGCTGCGGAGGCTGGGTCTGACCCATGGCAAGGAGATGCTTCCCTCCACCTCCTGGCCTTGCAAAACCTCTTCACCATCTTCCTCTTCCTCATCAGTCTGGTCCGCGTGCTCATCCTGCTCTGCTCCCAGGTCCTTCTTCCCACTTCTCACCTGCCACTCCTTCTTGGGAGCATGGACATAGAGCCGCTCCAGCACCTCCCACTTGCACCTTGCGTCTCTGAGGAGCTCCACTTGCGTGACCTTCGGGTTCCACAAGTCATAGAAGGAGTTTCTGGCGAGGAGCTAGAGGAGAGAGGGAGGTTTGTGAACAGAGCTTCATTTCCCACCTAAATGGCCTCCTGAGCACAGGGACAACTGGGATGTCACAATGCAGCGCAGCAGCTTGTCCCAGCACCGGTGGGGTTATGGCTGCCCCAGCCCTCCCTTGTGCTCACTTGTTTGGGTCGGACATTGAGCGATCCCGAGGCTGTCAGGGAGAAACGTGTCCCCTCGCCCTCCTCTTCCTTGTCCTCGCTCTCCTCCAGGCTCTGCTGCTTCCTCAGGAAGGTGCCTTCTCGCAGCTGGGCCAAGCTCTGCCCGGTGTGCGCCAGGCAGCTGCTCTCGAGCTCCTCCAGCGGCTCCGTGCGGATGCTGAGCACGGACAGGCAGCGCGCGGTGTTGTCCGGGTGCACACGCAGCGGCTCTGCTCCCAGGTGGCAGACGATGCCCACAGGCTGCTGCTTTGGGCCCTGTCCTGTCCCTGCTCGGCGCGGTGGGGCAGCCTTCCGGCTCTCTGCCCTCAGTTCCACAGCAATCTCCGCAAAGATGCTGTCCACGAAGCCAGCAGTCTCGAGCAGGGATGAGCACGTGGCCTCCAGTGAGGCCGTTTCACCGGGTGAGCCGGCAGCAGCCGTGTCTTCTGCAGAGCCGGGTGGTGCCTCTGCGAAGGGCAGGCTGGGGAGTTCAGCCTCCCGGGAACCCTCCTTGGCTGCCGGTGCGCACTGCTGGGCATCCTGCGGGGCAGAAGAGGCTCTTTCTTCCTGGGACACCTTGACGGGTGGCCCTTCCACTTGAGGAAGCTGCAGCTCTCCCCCTTGGCACCCTGAGGATGTCATTAGCACCAAGTCCTGGTTCGGCACCACTGCCTCCAGGCGCTGGTCCTTGAGCTGCTGGCTCACCTGCGGGGAGAAGGAGGCCCGTGATGGAGGTGGCTGCATGGATGCAAGTGGCCTCTGAAGCACAAGAAATCTCAGCCCTGTGTCCAAGGGAGGCTTGTGGCTGCACACAGCCTGGCTGAGCTCAGTCTAGAGCTGCTCCCTGAGCCTCAGCACAGAGCTCACAGGGTTTGGGTGGCCCTGGGAGGACCCTGGTTGGCGTCTTTTGTCTGAGAAAAAATACCAAGGGCCAAGAATAAATGAGCCTGTCCCAGAAGAGCTCGTGCCTGGCTACCTCACCCCAACTCCCCTTCCAAACCATCCTTGTGCTCTCCGTGTCAGTCCCATCCCTGCCGCGTGCCTCTCCCTTCAGCCCCACTGCTCACCTCGCTCCCGCTCTCCTGCAAGCCTGAGAGCCCGTCTGTGGGCTGGGAGCAGGCGTTCGCCTGCTGCTCCTCGTCCATGTTCAGGATCCTCTTGTGAGGACCTGACACTGGCACCAAGGGGAGCTGCTCTCTCCTGATCGAGCTGCTCTCCTCAGAGTGGGGATCTGGGGTCTTTTCCCCCAATAAAGGCATGGTCACCATGGGGACTGCCCCCTCACAATGACCTTGTGAGCATGATGCCACTGACATCACAAAGCCCTGCTGAGTGCCATGAGGACCTCGTCACGATGTCCTGGTGGAGACCACGGGGACACCATCACGATGTCTTGGTGGAGACCATGGGGATTCATCCCATAATGATGCCTTGGTGGAGACCAAGGGGACCCCATCATGATGCCTTGGTGGAGACCATAGGGACTCCACCATGATGTCCTGACGATCTCCATGGGGATGCCCATCACCATGTTGCTACCTCCAAGTCCTGATCCCAGCCTCTGAGCCTGCCTGGGAACTGCTATGAGGGGAGCAGGATGAATGTTCCTCCCTCCAGCTCTGCACTCCCCAGGCCTTGCAGAGGCTGCACTTCTTCAGGCGCTGCATAGCAGAGATCCACACAAGGCCATCGCTGTTGGTCTGCCCATTAATCCTCACCCCTACAATCCTGACTGACTCTCTGTCTGTCCCTAGGCAGAGTTCCCTGCATCCTGCTGCGCTCTCTGGGGTTTCCTTTGTCCACCTCACCTGCACCTTTCCCTGCCATCCCAGCCCATCACTCCCTCACTCTTGCTGTAGTCTTCTTCTCTGAGTCATTCTCAATTTAAGGCTCTCCTCACCAGCTTGGCCAACTGCTTGATGACCATCAGGTGGGCAGATGGGAACAGTCTCCTTCCAGATGAAATGTGACAACATGCAGTCTTGCTGCCTTGCTCTAAGCTCAGCTCCAGGTTCTCCTCCAGCTCCTGCTGAAAAAAAAAGACAGACAAAAAGAGAAGAAAAAAAAAAAAGGAAAAGAGACTCTTTGCTCTTCATCCTCTCCATTTCTTGCTTGTCTTAAGCTGGTATGAGGGTACATGAGAGCAATCTGAATTATGGTACCTGAAATGCAGAATTAAAACCTGAATCCTTCAGACATGTTTCTCCTTCTTGTATCAGTGCATGAGAAAATTCCTGTTCCTTCTGGATGAGGACATCCTTTCATGTGGCCACACTGAGGACATCAGTAGCATGCTCACAGTCAGGATCACCACAGGTAAGAAGGTTCAGGAAGAGGAGACCCCTCAGCCTTTAAGAACATAGGTTCATGAAAAGAGACCCCAGTGTCATGTGTCTCCCATTACTGATTCTTCCTTTCATGTGTTGGTGCTCAGTTGCTGGACCATAGGCCCTGGACCACCTTGAGAGGCCTCAGAGTTCCTGCCCTCTGCACCCATTCCAGGAGGTTGTGTCTTTCCTGGAGGTGCTGTGCTGTATTTGCCAGCCATGGCTGGCTGTAATGGGCACACAGGGCACCTGGCACAGCTCTAGAGACCTTGGACTGAACTTGGATGCCTGCCGTGCAGGGATGTGTGTGTGTCACTTTGCTTTGCTCTGATTTGAGCTCACATGCCCTAAATGCACATGCCTGGTTCCATTTCATGTGGTCAAGGACACCCTCCTTGCCCCTATGTCCACCAGCTGGTGCTTGGGAAGGATGTCCATCTCTCAGGATGGTTCCAAGAGAACTCGAAGACCCTTGCATTTGCCTTGGACCACCCCATCCCCTCAGGCATTACCAGGTGTTATTACTGACTCCTACCCTCTCTCTCTAGCGATTAGAGATGCCAGGGCCATTTCCTACCTGGGATGTGCTGCACAGGTCTCTGTCTTCTTGAGTTCAAGAGAATGTTTTCTTCACACAGTCATGGCTCAGACCACTTTGAGGCCATCTGCAGACCCTTGTACTACGGGATCCTCCTGAGCAGCAGAACTTGTGTTGAAATGGCAGCAGCTGCCTGGGCCTGTGGGTTTCTCAATGCCCTGGTCCATACTGCTAACACTTTCATGCTTTCTTTCTGTAGAGACAGCTCTACGGACAGTAGTTTTGTGAAATCCCCCAAATCCTCAAGCTCTCCTGCCAGGCTACAGGCATTTCCATGTATTTGTGATGCAAAACATCAGGATGTGGCACAGAAGACAGATTGGTCATGGTAGACCCTATTACCAAGAGCCAAGGACATTGTGTGTGCAATGGCCCAACTTGAGAGCAGAGAAATGCTGGCATGGAGAGAAGATGTCAGTGCAATGGTGAGAGGAGGTTCCCACTAAGCGAGCAAAGCCTGCAGTGCCCAAGGCCAGGGAGAGGCCACACCCCTGGGGCCTGTGACAGAGTTGGGCCAATCTCCAGGCAGGAGAAGGCATCATTGAAGGTGTTCTTGGGCTGGAGCCGTCTAAGATCCAGCCATCCTGAGGCCATCATTAGCCCAGTCATATCATCCAGGTTGAAAGGAGGTTCTGTTTGATAAAAGCGAGAAGCTGTTAAGAGAGCAGAGACCAGAGCAGACACCTTGGTGTGATGTGCCTCTCCCATTTAGGGAGCACGCTTGGCTGTAGGAGGGATGGACTTGGCCTAAAGGCAGTGGTGGGATCCAGTTGTTTTGGCACTGGTAGTGAACCCGAGAGGTCCTGGGGTGCTTGCCCAGCTCCAGCTCCAAAGGGACATGGCTTCTCATAGATCCCATGCTAGAGGAGGCATTTGGTTATGCTGGACAACGCAGGCATCTCTCGGCCCAGCCAGCCTATTCCGATGTCACTGAATGATATGCCTGCCCTGAGTTAATTATATTAACTTTTTGCACTGTGATGATCTGCCTGAGTCTCTGCTTTATACTGCATGGTGCTCACACAGTAGTGGAAGGCACCTGGGGTCATTTGAGATGGCCAAGAACATTCCCCACCTGGTCTCGTCCTGGAGCTCCATGAGAATGTGGGTCTGAGATTTGCTTCTTAAGAGCAGACAGACATGGGCAGGTTTTTGGTACCTCCACTGTCTCTTCAACTGTCCCCAGGTGTTTGTGTGTCGTCAGCTGACTCCCACCTTCCTTCAGCAGTGATTATAAGGGGAGCTTAGGGAAGGAGCTCCCATGGAGCTCCCATGGAGCAAAGTGTGCTGTGCACACTTCAGCATGGGGAAGCAGAATCCCACCTTCTGTGTGTTTGTGGAGTTCAGGGGAGGAATCTGAATCCCATCCCAGACCAAGGGCTTCAGAACCAGCATGGGATGCCCAGATTGACTCATCTGAATCCATGAGCCCCCTTCTAGCCCCTTTCTCAGTGTCCTGCTTATGGGGTCTTCCTAACTAGGTACTTCCAGAGTGGGACCATTCTAACTTGCACAGATAGTCATTCTCTTGATGAAATAGACGGCAAGTTGGGAATCCTTCTTTCTCTACTCATTAGGAAAAGACAACAAGTGATTATTTTAGTTTACTTAACAAACATTTCCCAGGAGGACAGGGCACGAGGGACAGAGAAATTGATGAGTTCAGCTGGGCCTCTGCTCCTGAGCGGGGCCAGGCTCCTGGGATGGAGGCAGCTCGTGGCAGCCTGGCAGCACTGCCCAGAGACAACCGAGTGCAGGAGCAGCTCCTCTGCCAAGAGCAGCAGGGCTGTGGGCACTGCCTGCTGCTGCGGACAGCAGAGGAGAGAAGGCAGCCAGAGGGGAACGGCAGTGTGGAGCGGGAGGACACAGGAGACCTTCACAGCTCTTGACATGGTGAGTTTGTGCTTACAGGACAATGCTATGGAGCTTCTTGAAGGGGACATAAGAACCCATCACACCCCATGGCTGGCAGCATTTTTCTCTTCTTTATCCTGGCTTTTGCAGTGCAGAGGAAGAGGAGCTGCTTCAGAGCAGGGATTCTCTAACATACCACCTAAGGGCAGGGCATCCTGCTGCCTTCCCCAACAGAAACAGCAGTGATGTGAAGCCGGGGTGTGCAGACAGGGTGAGAGGTCTGCACTTCAGAGCAGGGTCCCTGCACCCAAAGGTGCTGTGTGCCCGCAGCAGTGACTGTGTCGCCTGTGAAGGTCAGCACTCAGCCTGCCCAGGGAGCTCCCCACAGCACTGAGGGGAGAAGTTCTGGGTGGGAGGATTATCCTCTACCAGGACAGGCTCCTTCTCCTGCTGGGAGCGTCCTGCAGGGCTCAGGTCTGCTCACAGGTCTAGCTGTGAGCACATTTCAGGGGGCACTTTGCAAAAGGAAAGGCAAGGCAGGCATTTCCTGAAGGAGAAGCCAATGAGATGGTGCTTAGAATTTCCTTCCACTTGGTAAGAGGAAAATGGAAATGAAATGGTCAGATTTGGAGAAGAGACTGAGACTCATTTAGAGATTCAAGAAGCGGCCAAAGAGTCTGCCAGGGACATCTGAATGTCCCCTCAGCCATCCCTTAGTGCATAGACAGCACCAGCTTCTCCTGGGCTGCTGCATCACGGTCTATCTGAGCTGCTCCTTAGCACCTGCAAACATGGGGGTGCCCCTGGACAGTCCCCTGCTCCTTGGAGGTTTCTGCAGGGAGAACTGGGCTCACTTCTTCACTCAAAAAACATTCCCACAGTGAGTAGGCACCTTTGTGTTTTTGTGTGTGTACCATCATATATATTATTTATACGCACACTTATATATCAACAGACTCCTCCACTTATCCTTTTGCAGAGAAGACTTGATTTCCAAATGTTGAAGAGCCCTGCCATAGAAGGGGTGGACATCATCTCCTGCAGCTTGTGTGCATCAAAGCTACTCCTTCTCTCTGCAGTGCCTGGAATAAGGGTGCAGGGTGCAGGGTTAAAGGAGTCATGAGGACAAGGTCTATCTCTAGACATCCTGACATGCAGAAAGGGTAAGGTCTATCCCTGTTTCCCTTTGACTGTTGTTCCCCATTGTTGGAGTGAGATCTGGTGTGGCAGACTCAGATACAAATATCTCTGTTGAGGAGGGCAAGAGTGATGGGGGTGAATCCCTCACAGAGCTCTTCTCCTTCAGATACAACTGGTGTGAGGGCTGTATTCAGCTCTCATGCTGGTGAATGGAGAATATTTCCACTTGGTCTCTGGACTAAGTCCATTCCAAGCAATGCAATATGCCATTCCAAGGCACCTCCACAAATACCACTCAAAGACTAGTGCATCTATTTCCACCTGCAGCAAAGCAGAAACAACTCCTCCGGAGCTATGGGCAGGAGTCCCTGCTGAACTTGACACACTCAGCCAGTTCAAAGTGGAGCACCAGAAAGGGAGCTGAAATAAGGGAGAGAGGAAATGTGGGGAGTTCCTTGAGAAAGTGAAATGGTTTGGTTCAGAAAAGCCTGCCTTAACTTTTGGCTTTCTTTCCTTTCTTTAACAGGACTCCTGTGCCCCTAAGGAACTAATGTCCAACAGCAGCTCCCTCAGCAAGTTCCTCCTCCTGCCGTTTGCAGACAGGCAGGAGCTGCAGCTCTTGCACTTCTCGCTCTTCCTGGGCATCTACCTGGCTGCCCTCCTGGCCAACGGCCTCATCATCACAGCCGTAGCCTGCGACCACCGCCTCCACACCCCCATGTACTTCTTCCTCCTCAACCTCTCCCTCCTCGACCTGGGCTCCATCTCCACGACTGTTCCCAAATCCATGCACAATTCCCTGTGGAACACCAGGGCCATTTCCTATTTGGAATGTGCTGCCCAGATATTTTCCTTCGTCTTCTTGCTTGGAGGAGAGTTTTTTCTCCTCACAGTCATGGCCTATGACCGCTACATTGCCATCTGCAGACCCCTGCACTATGGGACCCTCCTGGACAGCAGAGCTTGTGTCAAAATGGCAGCAGCTGCCTGGGCCAGTGGCTTTCTCTATGCTCTCCTGCACACTGTGAACACATTTTCCCTACCCCTCTGCCAAGGCAATGTGGTGGAGCAGTTCTTCTGTGAGATCCTCCAGATCCTCAAGCTCTCCTGCTCACACTCCTACCTCAGGGAAGCTGGGATTATTGTGATTAGTGCCTGTTTAGTCTTTGGGTGTTTCGTTTTCATTGTGGTTTCCTACGTGGAGATCTTCAGAGCTGTGCTGAGGATCCCCTCTGAGCAGGGCCAGCACAAAGGCTTTTCCATGTGCCTCCCGCACCTGGCCGTGGTGTCCTTGTTTGTCATTCCTGTATTGTTTGCCTACCTGAAGCCCCCCTCCATCTCCTCCCCACTTCTAGATATAGTTGTGTCCATTCTGTACTCTGTTGTGCCTCCAGTCCTGAACCCCCTCATCTACAGCATGAGGAACAAGGAGCTCAAGGAGGCGCTGAAGAAATTCATCCAGTGGGTACAAGGTCAGTGATAACAACTGTTTCATTCACTCACCAGGATATCTGGCATCAGGGCTGTATTTTATCCATTTCTTTCTTTTTTACTTCTCTTTTACATCCATCTTAAAATAATAAATACTAAAATAAAGATGCCTAGTTTTTGTCACATCTGCACAGGAATCTCTCATTTAGCATTAAACACAGACCATGATAAAGCAGGAAGCCAGGCTTCCCCCTTCACTAGCAGAGAGGGGGGATTCTCTGAGCCACTTCTTTGAGCTCCCTTGGATGTGCCCAGTGCAGGGAGGAGAGTTTCCCTCTGCAGCGTCTTTTCCAGCACTGACACCAAGGGACCTCTGGGGTACAGAGTCACGGCGGGACAAGGGCAGGTGGGCTGAGATCAGGGGTCCAGTGTTGTTTAGGAGATCTCAGCTCTCCTACCTATGGTTAGAGTGTGATCTCTAATCTCACTAATATGACAGAAATGGCAACCAAGGGTCACCACAGGTTTCCATGGTTCCATGCAAAGCTCCAACACACAAACCTAAACATGAGTGAATTGAAGGAGTCTAGAGGCAGCCTTCCCATGGCAGTTCATCTTTCCTGAAGACACATTCCAGGAGGACAGCAGGACTTTCTCTGTTTAGAGTTGTCCTCCTCATTTCCGTGCTGTCCTTCCACGCTTTATTCTGCAGATATGGCCCAGGAACTCTCATAACCTGGTAGAGATAGGCTTGTTTTCCCTTGTACCCTGTAAAAACAGGCAGGACCAGTCCTTGGGCTCCCTTAAGCCACACCTGGATTCCAGAATAACATTTCCATAATAAAAAGGGATCTTCCCCATGACAGTCCTGAATCTGGCCTCTCTTTAGAAACAGGAATCAAAAAATATGCCCAAGGGTGTGCAACCACAAATGGGCCTGCTCTTCTCCTTGTGAACTCCATGAGGTCCAGGGGATGACCTCAGCATTCCAGGGTGATCTGTTAGCCTCAATCTAGGGTTCATCTCTCAGTGACCACTGCAGACAGGCAATGGTCTCTGCATTGCCTGTGCCCGGCTGCCCCACACGTGGCTGTGCTGATGAGAGAACCCCCAGGGGATCTCCAGGCACAGGGTTTGCCTGGGATTGGGCATTGAGTGCAGCTTTAACGAAGCAGGCTTGACTCACAGTGCAGGGACCAGAAGGTACAGCACTAAACCCAGGTGCACATGGGGAAAGGAGGGCTCTGCAATCCCCAGGGAGGCAGTGGGGACCCAGGAGGCCCAGAGAAGGGGCAGTGGATGGCGATTCCTGCACCCGCAGTGAAACACCACAGCCTGGAGCTAGTGGCCACCCAAAGACATCTCCTGCCATTGCAATATTGTGGGGGCACTCTGATATGACAGAATATGGCAACCATGTGTCATCACAGGTTTCCATGGCTCCATGCAAATCTCCAACACACAAAACTAAACATGAGTGAATTGAAGGAAAGTCTAGAGGCCGCCTCCCCATGGCAGTTCGGATGGGAAGCAATTGCCTGGTGACACCAGGTGACATCTGAAGAGACAGGGTTGTCCCAGGCACGGGCTAGTGCCTATTGCTCTGATAGAGCAAATGTGATACTCACATCTTTCTAGAATGCCTGGTCAGGGCCCGGTGGGCATCTTCCTTGGCCATCTGAAATAGCACTAGATGCTCACTAGTGTTAGAGCCACACTCACTAGGAAGCTGAGACACGTGGAGATGTTGACAATGTAAACTGTGACTGTAATTCATTTCGGACACTTGATTCAGTGACACTGAAGTAGGCCTGCAAGGCCATGATACATGCCTGGGATTTCTAGCACATCTGCATGGGCAGGAGCTATGAGGAAACTCTGCCTTTCTTTAGTAGTTGCTAGGAAAAGACCCCAGGTTCTCTCAGGTTTTCCTACTTGTGCCCAGACATTTGCACAGAGCCTACTGGGGGCCTGGAGCCAGCTGTGTCCCCCAGGGAGTAGTATTGGGTCCAATCCTATTCAACTTCTCCATCAGTAACCTGGAAGAAGGAACAGAGTGCACTCCCAGCAAATTTTGTGATGATACAAATGTGGGAGGCTTGGCTGATACACCAGAGGGCTGTGCAGCCATGTTCCTGTGTTAGGGAAAGAGGACTGGATTCAGCTGCCACTTGTTGGTGCCCAGGCCCCTGGAGAGGGTGAGTGCTCAGAAGGGATCTGCTGAGGACAGTCCCACTCATTACAGAGCTGGGACAGACGCCCATCCTCCTGGAAGGGGCTATGGAGCCACCATGGAGCACAGGAGACCTCCAGGGGCAGAACATGCCTGGAGTGGGGGTGAGTGCTGTGCTGGGAGAGGGGCTGCCCAGAGGGGCTGAGGAAATGATTAATGTATTCAAGACATAGAAAATATGGGGGCGATCACAGAGATTTCCTCTACAGTCAAATGGAGAGAGCAGTGGACATTAAAAAGCAAGGGCAGATAAATAGTTCTTCACAGCAGATTCAACAAGTTCCTGAAGATTTCCACTCTTTCATCACTGGAAAACATTCAAAACAGCCCTTTATCTTTGCAGGCAGAGCTCAAGTGTCCGAGCACCAGCATCCAGCGGGACTTGGAGATGTCCCAGTGTCTCTGAGTGACCTGCGTGGGCCTGAGAGCTCTCGCAGGGACCTGCGGGAGAGCAGAGCCCCTCAGAGCTGCAGAGGGAGGCTGGGGACAGGGGACCACGGCACCTGGAATGGCACCAGCTGTGCAGGACTCTGGGACTGCAGCCCACCCACTTCTGAAAATCACTTCCCTTTTCAAGAACAAATGAGCAGGCCCAAGTCTAGCGTACTAAAACACAACAATGAATAATGGCGGGAAGTATAACAAATGTTTTTTTGCTTTAATTCTTTCTCTTAATTTCTTTCTAGATTTGTTTTTAAACAAATTTTCTAAACATTTCTGTTACCATCAGGCCTATACCTGTAAGGTTTCCTTGTCCCACTCAGAGCCCAGCGCTCAGAAAAGCCCCCTGCCCACAGCTGTCCCTGCCACCCCTCACTCTCTGCACAGAGCACGTCGCACTCGAAGGTGTCATCCTCTCTCGACTGGTGCAGGAGGTTGGGGAGCAGCTTCAAGGAAATGCTCTGTTTTGGCAGGGCCGACTTTGCACAAACTAAATCTACCCAGTTACATCAACGCCCAGGGACAGGAATAAATGAACCTTCCCCAGAAGAGCTCTCAACTCTCCCCTCATCCTGGCTCCCCTTCGACACCATCCTTGTGCTCCCCATGTTGCTACCATCCCCGTTGCCTGCCTCTCCCTTCAGCCCCACTGCTCACCTCGCTCCCGCTCTCCTGCAAGCCTGAGAGCCCGTCTGTGGGCTGGGAGCAGGCGTTCGCCTGCCGCTCCTTGTCCATGTTCAGGATCCTCTCGTGGGGACCTGACAGTGACACCAAGGGGATCTGTTCCCTCCTGATGGAGCTGCTCTCCTCAGAGTGGGGAGCCTGGGGTGTTTGTCCCCAACAAGGGCATGGTCACCATGGGGCCCGTGCCCCCACAGCGGCCTTATGGACCTGATGCCACTGCCATCACAAAGCCCTAGTGGTTTCCATGGGGACATTATTCCGATGCCCTGGTGGAGACCACCGAGACCCTATCACGATGCCTTTGTGGGGCTATGGAGATGCCATCATGATGCCTTGGTGGAGACCATGGAGAAAGACACCATCCCAATGTCTTGGTGAAGACCCTGGGGACCTCATCATTATTGCTTTTTTTGAGATCTATAGCAGAGGTCTTCACAAGGCCATAGCTGTTGCTCTGCCCACTAATCCTCATACCAACAATCCTGACTAGCTCTCTTTCCATTCCTAAGCCAAGCTCCCTGCATCCCACTGCTCTCTCACCTGCACCTTTCCCTATCATTTCAAGCCATCACCTTCTCTCTCTTGCTGGAGTCTTCTTCTCCCCTGACTCACTCCCAATTTAAGGCTGTCCTCACCAGCTTGGCCAACTGGTTGATGACCATCATGTTGGCAGATGGGAGGAGTCTCCTTCCAAATGAAATGTCACACCTGGCAGCTTTGCTGCCTTGCCCTGGGCTCAGCTCCAGATCCTCCTCCAAATCCTGCTAAAAAAGAAAAAGTAAAGTAAAAAAAAATCTTTGCTCATTGTCCTCTCCATTTTCAGCTTGTAATAAGCTGGTGTGAGTGTACAATAAAGCAATATGAATTAGGGTATCTGAAATGCAGATTTAAACCATGAATCCTTAGGACATGTTTCCCCTTGTTGCATGAGTGCGTGCCCAGATGTGCAGGGATGCTGCTGCTGGAGGCATGTTCTGTGCATCACTGTGCCAGAGAAAAGGCCACCCCAAGGACACTGGCTGAAGACTCCAAAGCCCATGGAGAGATTAGCAGGTTATGAGGAAGTTCCAGAAGTGTCTCTGCCTGTTGACGGCACCAGTAGCACCTTTGCTGGGCCTATTTGGCCAATAAGCACAAGAATGGAGATACTCAAGGGGAGCCAGGCACCATGCGAGCGCCATAGGGACCATGGGTGTATGTGTGCAGGTGCTGTAGGTGGGCACATGGAGCACTTGTGACTGTCACACCTGCCTAGCCTGAGGGACAGGGCAGGATGGCAGATTTCTTGAAGCAATCTCTAGAATAGTGAAGGTGCTACTGAAGAAGTCCCTGTTCGTATAATCTAGCGGGGTGAGCAGGAATTCAGGGGAGGGGAGCAAGAAGGGTTTGAGAGTTCAGAGACCAGAGCACAGAGTGATGTGCCTCCTCTTTTTGCAGCATTCTGCATGTAGGTGGGACAGTTCTGCATGTAGGTGGGACAATTTTCCCTGCAGTCACTGCTGGAATTCATTGATTAGGGTAGAGGTAGGAAACTCAGCATAGCCTGGGGCACTTGCCCAGCAAGCACCGCAATGGGGCATGGTTTTCCTGCCCTTCTGTATCTGCTAGAGACATATGCTTGTGGTGGCCACCCCAGGCATCTGACAAGGCCCTGCCAGCATTTTTCTATGCTATCAAATTAAGTATCTGCATTGAATTACCAGAGATGCTGCTTAATACAAGTATATTTCTATGCCTCATCTTCATAGTTAATGGGGCTCCTGTTGTATTTAGCATCTGGGGTCATTTCAGCTGGGCAATGCAATTCTCCTGAGGCCCCCACCCTGATGCTCTAGGATGATGCAGGCCTCTGAGGAGCTGCATCAGAGCAAGTGGGCACTGGCACATGCCTTGGACCTCCTCAGTCTTTTCAACTGTCCCCAGGTGTTTGTGCAGGAGCCACTGACTCCCATCCTCCATCTCCAGTGATTTCAATTGCAGCTTGGACACGGAGCTCTCTTGCAGACCTCTATGTTGTGCTCACTTCAGTTTTGAAAGGGGAATCACTTGACCTGCCTGTGGAGTTTGCAGGATTTTTCTGAATCCCACTTCATGCCAGGGGCTTCTAGACCAGCATGAGATGCCCAGACTGACACATTTGAGTCAATCCCTGAACCATGTGTCAAGGAGCTCCCTTCATGTCCTAACTAGTTGTCCTGCCTAGATCAGAGATGAGAATCGGGTGTTCCACAGTAGCACATTTCCATCTGTCATAGGTAGTGAACATCTGATGAAAGAATGTGCAAGGTTGGAAATAGTGGCTCTCCACTCAATGGGAAGAGACGACAGGTGATTACTTCACTCTATTCCAGTGAACATTTCCCAGGAGGAGGGGACACAAGGGACAGAGAAATTGGTGAGTTCAGCTGGGCCTCTGCTCCTGAGCGGGGCCAGGCTCCTGGGACGGAGGCAGCTCGTGGCAGCCTGGCAGCACTGCCCAGAGACAGCCGAGTGCAGGAGCAGCTCCTGTGCCAAGAGCAGCAGGGCTGCGGGCACTGCCTGCTGCTGCGGACAGCAGAGGAGAGAAGGCAGCGAGAGGGGAACGGCAGTGTGGAGCGGGAGGACAGAGGAGACCTCCACAGCTCTTGACATGGTGAGTTTGTGCTTACAGGACAATGCTATGGAGCTTCTTGAAGGGGACATAAGAACCCATCACACCCCATGGCTGGCAGCATTTTTCTCTTTCTTCTGGCTTTTGCAGTGCAGAGGAAGAGGAGCTGCTTCAGAGCAGGGATTCTCTAACATACCACCTATTAGCAGGGCATCCTGCTGCCTTCCCCAACAGAAACAGCAGTGATGTGAAGCCGGGGTGTGCAGACAGGGTGAGAGGTCTGCACTTCAGAGCAGTGTCCCTGCACCCAAAGGTGCTGTGTGCCCGCAGCAGTGACTGTGTCGCCTGTGAAGGTCAGCGCTCAGCCTGCCCAGGGAGCTCCCCACAGCACTGAGGGGAGAAGTTCTGGGTGGGAGGATTATCCTCTACCAGGACAGGCTCCTTCTCCTGCTGGGAGGTGCTGCGGGGGTCAGCTCTGCTCACAGGTCTAGCTGTGAGCACATTTCAGGGGGCACTTTGCAAAAGGAAAGGCAAGGCAGGCATTTCCTGGAAGAGAAGCCAACGAGATGGTGCTTAGATGGTCCTTCCACTTGGTAAGAGGAAAATGGAAGTGAAATGGTCAGATTTGGACAAGAGACTGAGACTCATTAAGAGATTCAAGGAGCAGCCAAAGAGTCTGCCAGGCACTTCTGACTGTTCCCTCCCCCATCCCTTAGTGCATAGACAGCACCAGCTTCTCCTGGGCTGCTGCATCAGGGTCTATCTGAGCTGCTCCTTACAACCTGTAAACATGGGGGTGCCCCTGGACAGTCCCCTGCTCCTGGGAGGTTTCTGCAGGGAGGACTGGGCTCACCTGTGAGTGTTGTTGTCCTTCATGTGAGTGAGGTGCAAGTACACGACAGTGAGGGGCAAGGCTCAGTGATGAAGCAGGTCCCATGACAAAGTCATAACAAGGTGTTTTTTTTTTTTTTTTTCCTTTTGGGATATACAAGGGTTTATGCTGAGAACGATTGAAGCACCAAAAATTTCTGCTCTATCAAAATATGTTCCCACAGTGAGTAGGCACCTTTGTGTGTTTGTGTGTGCACCATCATATATATTATTTATACGCATGCTTATATATCAACAGACTCCTCCACTTATCCTTTTGCAGAGAAGACTTGAATTCTAAATGTTGAACAGCCCTGTCATAGAAGGAGTGGACATCGTCTCCTGCAGCTTGTGTGCATCAAAGCTCCTCCTTCTCTCTGCAGTGCCTGGAATAAGGGTGCAGGGTGCAGGGGTAAAGGAGGCATGAGGACAAGGTCTATCTCTAGATATCTTGACATGTAGAAAGGGTAAGGTCTATCCTTGTTTCCTTTTGATTGTTGTTCCCCGTTGTTGGAGTGAGATCTGGTGTGGCAGACTCAGATACAAATATCTCTGTTGAGGAAGGCAAGACTGATGGGGGTGAATCCTTCACAGAACTCTTCTCCTTCAGATACAACTGGTGTGAGGGCTGTATTCAGCTCTCGTGCTGGTGAATGGAGAATATTCCCACTTGGTCTCTGGACTAAGTCCATTCCAAGCAATGCAATATGCCATTCCAAGGTATCTCCACAAATACCACTCAAAGACTAGTGCATCTATTTCCACCTGCAGCAAAGCAGAAACAACTCCTCCGGAGCTATGGGGAGGAGTCCCTGCTGAACTTGACACACTCAGCCAGTTCAAAGTGGAGCACCAGAAATGGAGCTGAAATAAGGGAGAGAGGAAATGTGGGGAGTTCCTTGAGAAAGTGAAATGGTTTGGCTCAGAAAAGCCTTCCTTAACTTTTGGCTTTCTTTCCTTCCTTGGACAGGACTCCTATGCCCCTAAGGAACTAATGTCCAACGGCAGCTCCTTCAGCGAGTTCCTCCTCCTGCCATTCGCAGACAGGCGGGAGCTGCAGCTCTTGCACTTCTCGCTCTTCCTGGCCATCTACCTGGCTGCCCTCCTGGCCAACGGCCTCATCATCACAGCCGTAGTCTGCGACCACCGCCTCCACACCCCCATGTACTTCTTCCTCCTCAGCCTCTCCCTCCTCGACCTTGGCTCCATCTCCACCACTGTCCCCAAATCCATGAGCATTTCCCTTTGGAACAACAGGACCATTTCCTACTCAGGGTGTGCTGCCCAGATCTTCCTGGTAGCATTCTTGTTTTCAGCAGAGTATTCTCTCCTCACAGTCATGGCCTATGACCGCTACATTGCTATCTGCAGACCCCTGCACTATGGGACCCTCCTGGACAGCAGAGCTTGTGTCAGAATGGCGGCAGCTGCCTGGGCCAGTGGCTTTCTCAATGCTCTCCTACACACTGGAAACACATTTTCCATTCCACTCTGCCAAGGCAACATGGTGGAGCAGTTCTTCTGTGAGATCCCCCAGATCCTCAAGCTCTCCTGCTCACACTCCTACCTCAGAGAAGCTGGGCTTCTTGTGATTAGTATCTCTTTAGGCTTTGGGTGTTTCGTTTTCATTGTGGTGTCCTATGTGCAGATCTTCAGAGTTGTGCTGAGGATCCCCTCCGAGCAGGGCCGGCACAAAGCCTTTTCCATGTGCCTCCCGCACCTGGCCGTGGTGTCCTTGTTTCTCAGCACTAGCATGGTTGCCTACCTGAAGCCCCCCTCCATCTCCTCCCGATTTCTGAATCTGGTGGTGGCCGTTCTGTACTCGGTGGTGCCTCCAGCACTGAACCCCCTCATCTACAGCCTAAGGAATGAGGAGCTCAAGAATGCCCTAAGGAAACTCATCCAGCGGGTCTAGTGCCAGCAACAAGATCTGTGCTAGGGGATTTGGCATTAAGGATAAGTGTTGTTCATTTATTTCTTGCTTGCTTTTTTTCTCTTATATTCCAATAAAGGAAAAATATATAGTCTGGTTCATGCTATTTCTCCGCAGGAAAGTCTCATTTGAATCTGCCACAGGGACCATGTTTAGCCCCAGTAAGCAACTTCGGATGTCTCCCATGCACTGAGGAGAGTTTCCCTGTGCAGTGTCTCTTCCAGCACTGACTCCAAGGGAGAACACGGGCACAGAGTCAGGCTCACATGAGTACAGACAGGGTGAGACCATGGCTCCTGTGTCCTTTAGGAGAACTCAGCTCCCCTAGCCACAATCAGGGGGCAATTTTTCCTGCTCTCCTGTGGAGGTCATAGTCATGTGTTGCCCTACACCGGTCATTGCAAACACTCTGGGGTCGTGTGTCACCAGTATTGGTGGTGGCAGTCCCAGCCAAACTGGGTCTGCTTCTCTCTCTGACCATCGTGGACCATAGTCCCACAGCTGCTCACTCTGCAAAGCAGCACCACCAGAACAGGGCAGGTGCAGGAACAGCCCAGCCAGCAATGGGGACACTGATCTGGGAAAAGTCTCTGTGGGGAGCAGAGATGTCCCAGGAGAGAGGCAGGGTAACATCCTGCGATAGAAAATGCAAAGGAGAGCCAGGTTTCTGTGTGCCCCAGCTCAGGACAGGAGCTTCTGGAGGGTCTGCAGGACCTGGGGTCCTCTGCTGGACTGTGCTGGGCAGTATGGTGGGCTTGGGGGAGCTGCAGGCAGACAGGGAGGGGATCTGCTGGGCACAAGAGCAGGGAAGAGAGAGAGTGGTTGGCCTCACTGTTGGGTCTCACCTCCCTTACCAGGGAGCTGCTGTCCTTGGCCTTGGCCTGGTCATGCCATGGACATGGCAGAGCCTGGCCCTGCCCCTCTCGCATTCTGACCAGCTGACCTGACTGCAGAGCTCTGC
The DNA here is from genome assembly GCF_059628265.1 of Tinamus guttatus. Classification (NCBI taxonomy): domain Eukaryota; kingdom Metazoa; phylum Chordata; class Aves; order Tinamiformes; family Tinamidae; genus Tinamus; species Tinamus guttatus. Next base: position 657,339 of record NW_028288816.1, on the reverse strand, counting down.
CTTGCACCTGCCACCACCCTGCAGTCCACAAAGCCTTGACAAGGAAAGCTGGGAGCTGAGGAGATCCCACAGAATCCCAGAATGCTTCAGCTTAGAAGGCGCCTCTGGAGATCATCTAGTCCAACCCCCCTGCACAAGCAGGGTCACGTAGACCATGTTGCACAGGATCACACCCAGGTCAGTTTGGAATATCTTTGGGAAGGAGACTCCACATCCTCTCTGGACAATCTCTGCCGATGCTCTGTCACCCTCACACTCAAGAGGTTTTCCCTGAAACTCAGGCAGAACTTCCTCTGCTTCAGTTTGTGATTGTTGTCTCTTATCATATAGCTGCCCCCCACTGAGAGTGCCTGGCCCAATCCCTCAGCACACTCCCTTCAGGTATTTGGGCACAGTGCTAAGATCCCATCTCTGCCTTTTCTCCTGTAGATCACAAAAGCACATTACTGGCTCATGGCTCCATCCGTAGTCCAGCAGGAAAGTCCTCCCTTTCTGGGCACATGAGTAACATGCATCTAACTTACAAGGAAAGACTAAGTGAGTCAGGCCTGTTCAGCCTGGAGAAGAGAAGATTGAGGGGGGATCTTATCAGCATGTACAAAATACCTGAGGGGAGAATGTAAAGAGGATGGGGCCAAACTGTTTTAAGTGGTGGCCAGCAGTAAGACAAGGAGTAATGAGTACAAACTGAAACTCAGGAGGTTTCATCTCCATATGAGGAAAAACTTCTTTACTGTGAGAGTGACAGAGCACTGAAACAGGCTGCCTAGAGAGTCTTTTCTCTGGAGATCTTCCAAACCCACCTGGATGCAACCCAGTGCAACATAATTTAGGTGTCCCTGCTTGAGCAGGGTTGTTGGACTAGATGATCCAGAGATCATCTAGAGATCTCTTCCAACCTCAACCATTCTGTGATTCTGTCATTCTGTGAATGTGCCTGGAAGCAGACAGCAAGGACTTGAATCATTCCTGAGCAACTTCACTCTGGCATTCTTAAGGTCTTTTGTAGATGAAAATGATTCCAGGACTGGAAGAGGCATTAACATCCAGGGAACACACAGCTAATGCTGTCTTTGTCACGATGGGAGGACAAGGGAGCTGGATTTCTTCAGTCTGGAGAAGGGAAGGCTGTGGGCTGACCTAATAACAGCCTCCCCATGCGCACCAGGATAGCAAGAAGAAGATGGAGCCAGACTACCCTGAGGACCCTCATGGCTGGAATGATTCTTCCATTCTACTTTCTTCACCCCAGGTCTTCCCTTGTTGACCTTAGGGAAAACCTTCAGCTTTTCTGCGACCATGGGTGTATTTCAGACAGAAATAGGATGACATCAGGTCACACAGGTCACCCAGAGGAGACCTGAGATCAGCACAGGCCTTTCTGTTTCAAGGAACAGCCAGTGAGTGCAGAGAAACATTGGGGAAGATGAAGAGATCCTGCAGTGAGGACAAGGTAGGAAAGCAGCTTGATTATCTACAAGCTGCAGGGAAACAAGTGCAAGCACGGGAAAGTGCAGAACAATCTCATGGGGAGATGGCAGAGGGCCCTGGCACTGCTGAAAACCTCCAAAAGAACCAGGTCTTTGTTCTCTTAGCCATGGCTAGTGGTTCTGCCACTGAGGCCTCAGAGAAGAAGCTTCTTCCTTATGACAAGAGGTCCTCCTTGCCTGCTTTCCCTCAGGGAAACACGATGTACTCTGTTGGTGTCCTGTCCTGGAACACTGCCCCCACCAAGAGCCTTGGGCAAAGCATGATGGAAAGGATCCACCTGCTCAGGGACTGGGCACCTGTGACTGGCTCATCTGCTTGATAACACACATAAAGAGATGACCTGGCGTCAGAGGCACCTGCACATTGCCTTTGCCTACCTGCAATCAGGATCTCCAGCCTTCTGCTTGAATCTGCCCCTAGGGAGACTTTGCTCATAATAGCCCTCAGCGAGACCCATTAGCCTTGCTAGAAACTTGAAGATTTTCTTCTGACTTTAACTTCTTGAGAAGTTTCTTCAAGTTCCTCCCAGCATTGGAGGTCTACGTGCAAAGTACCAAATACCCCCACGGGGACATTAAGATGCAAAACCCTCAGGGGCCAATGCCTCTTGCCATAATGTTCTTCGAGCTTCAGTTCTTGTTTGGCTAATTGGAGAGTTTTTAAGACTGTGTTGAAGTTAGATTTCATTAGGCACCTGAAAAAGATAGATGGCTGCTTTTTAAGCCTTCTTTATCCCTCAGTTTTCAGAAGGAGTCATACCTACATTCTCCAGTGCTTACAGTGTCTCCCAATGATGTCTGGACATACATAAAAAAAAAAGGCAGGATTTTTGAGAGGATACCTGTATGAAGAACCTTCCTGCCCAGCTCCTCAACCCTGTCATTTCTGTCATCAGCCACTGGGTGCTGCTTGGATCACTGGTTCAAATTGAACCTGTTTCTACTCCAGGCAATAGATGCATGTTACAGCTTGTGTGCACCGATTCCCCCTGTGAACTAGCTGCAAGCAGGCACAGAAGGATTTGTCTTGCAGTCCTCAACTGTATGTCGCATTGCCTCCAATGAAGTCCACCAAGAATAACCTTCGTTGAGATTTGACACATTAATAGTAAAGCTTAGAAACAATAATAGTAAAGTTGTGACACATTAATAGTAAAATTTAGAAACAAAATAAAAGAATCATGAAAAGTAAAAGACATAACAAGAGTCCTGAAAGGCAAGGCAAGGTTTAAACTCCCTGAATCTGAGAGAGATGACTGGAGAGCTGAGAGGATTCTGATAGAAAAATGAGCAAGGGAAAAAATTGGGGGGGAGAGGGGGAGAAATGCATATGTCTAAGTGATTAGATGCAAATATGACTTTAGAAATGATTTATGTATTCAGGACATGTAAAATATGTGAGAGATCACAGAGATGCCATCTACAGTTTAAGGAACAGAGCAGTGGAAACTCAAGGGCAGATCAATAATTCTTCACACCAGGTTCAGACAGTTCCTGAAGATTTCCACTCTTTCATCACTGGAAAACTTGATAAGCCAAACATAAGCCAAATATTTGAGATGTTGGAAGTGTGCTCATATTTTCCCTAACATTGAAAACATTTCTTCACCTTTGCAGGCAGAGCTCAGGTGTCCAACCACCAGCACCCAGCAGCACTTGGAGACGTTCCAGTGTCTGTGAAGGACCTGCCTGGGCCTGGCAGCTCTCACAGGGACCTGCAGGAGACCAACGCCCCTTGGAGCTGCAGAGGGAGGCTGGGAGACCATGGCACCTGCAATGGCACCAGTTGTCCAGGACTCTGGGACTGCATTCTATACTGTTTAGGAAATCACTTTCCTTTTCAAGAAAAAACGATCATGCAGAAGGCTAGTGTGCTAAAATAGAACAAATGAAGAAAGGTGGAAGGTATAACAAAGCATTTATTTAATTCTTTTTCTTAATTTCTTTCTATTTTTATGACATTTTCTAAACATTTGTGTTGTAAACAGGTCTACACCATTAACAGGATATTTCAGTGTCCCACCCAGAGCCCAGTGCTCAGAAAACCACCCCTGCCCACAGCTGTCCTTGCCACCCCTCACTCTTTGCACTGAGCACGTCGCACTCTGAGGTGTCGTCGTCTCTCAACTGGTGAGGAAAGTAGGGGACCACCTTCAAGGAAATGCTCTGTTTTGGTGTAGCCAACTTTGAATAAATTGACTACACTCCTGTTAAAACAATGTTTTAAGGAAGTCTCTAGAGTATCTTCAATGCAATCATTGAAAAAAAAAAAGGCCTACTCTCCAAAATTTCTCACAGCTTTTGCCATTGCCATTTACTCTTTTCTGCTGTCTTATGTCTATCTTAAGCATCACAGTGTAAGAAACCCTGCTGGGGAGCCTTAAAAACAGAGATCCTCCCTTGGTACCTCTGGGAAGAAGGCTGTGTCCTGTCCTGTCCAGTCCTACATCCTGCTGTTACTGGAAGAGTCACTCACCGCAGAAATGAGATTTGAGGCTCCCCAAAACCTATCGACCTGTGGCCACGCTTTGTGAAGTTTCATCCCCCATGACTTTGATCCTGTCTTGGACCACCCTGAAGCCCTAAATTCCCTCACTGGACTGCCCGGAGAAGAGATGTGACAGTGCAGGAGTGCAGAAGTGTCCTCTTCAGGGCTCCCTTTGAGACATTTTTCAGCTTTTGGCACCATCTGGAGATATTCCTGAAGGATTATCAGCAGGTTTTGGGAAATATCTGGGGGGAAATGAGGTGACTGCTTTCCAGGACATGAAGAGACATCTCCCTGCTCCTCCTGGCTCTGGGATGTGGCTCCAAAGGGCAACACTGGGGAGCACATGAGCAGTGCCCAGCAGAGCCTGGGCCATACAGGGAAGGGAGGACACCACTCTGGCACCAGGGAGACCTCCTTGTGATGACGCACATCTCACTGTGACCTCAGATCGTGTCACTGGGAGCTCAGCAGGTCACTGCCGTGGAGATAGAAGAGCTAGGCAGGGAGGAGAGACGTGTCCTTGCACATGCTGCAAAGCAGTGGCCTCCCTTCATATCTGTGCTATCACACAACTCTCCTCTGGCCTAACCCTAATCCTAATCCACAACCCTAAAACCCTAACCCCTAACCTGTTTCTAACCTAAGCACAAACCTAAAACCCCAACTAACCATAACACCCTAACCCCAAAACCCTAAGACTAAACTCTCCAAACCCTAAACCCCCAAACACTAACCCCAAACCCTCTTACCCTCTCACCCTCTAACACTAAACACTCTAATCCTAACCCCACCTTTAACCCGTAACCCTCTAACAGTCAACCTGAAAGTCTCTAACCCTAACCCAAACCCTTAACCCTCTAACCATCACCCTAAACCCTCTAACCCTTAATCCTCTAGCCCTAAATCTTCAAACGCTAAAGTCTCAAACCCTCTAACCCCTAACCCTCTAACCCTAACAAGCTAACCCCCAACCCCCCAACCCTGACCCATAACCTTCTAACCCTAAACCCTCTAACCCTAATCCTAAACTCTCTAACACTAACCCCCAACCCTCTAACGCTAAAACATCTAGCCCTAAGACGTCTACCCTAAACCTAAACCTTCTAACTCTAAACCCTCTAACTCTCTAACAGTAAACTCTAAACCCTCTAAAACTAACCCCAACTCTCTAACTCTCTTACTCTATAACCTGTATCCCCTTTAACCCTTACCCTAAACCCTCTAACCCTGAACTCTCTAACCCTAAACTCTTTAACCTTCTAACAGTAAACCCTAAACCCTCTAACTCTAACCCCTAACTCCCTAAGCCTAAACCCTCTAACCCTGACCCTAAACCCTAAACCCGCAAACTCTAATCTGCTAACCCTAAACACCCTAGTCCTAAATCCTCTAACCCTAAACTCTCGAACCTTTCAAACTTCTAACTCTACCCCTAAACACTCTTCCCTAAACCCTCCCACTCTCTACAGCTAACCCTCCTTCCCTCTAACCCTAACCCTAAGATCTCTAACCCTCTCACCCTAAAACTTCTAATACTAAACCCTCTAACCCTCTAACCCTCTAACTCTGTAACCCTAACTCTAAACCCTCTGACCCTAAACACTAACCCTTCTAACCCATAACCCTAATCCTTAAAGCCTCTAACCCCTGTAACCCTAATCCTAAACTCTCTAGCCCTAATGCTAAACCCTAAGACTCTAACCCTGCCCCTAATCTCTCTAAAACTCTACCTTTAAACACCCTAAACCGCTAACCCTCAACCCTCCAATCCCCTTAACCCTAAACCCTCTTAACCCTCTACTACAACTCTTCTACCACTAACCCTATAACCCACTAACCCTAACACTCTAAGCTAACAAAACCCGCTATCACTGTAAGCCCTAAACCACTGACCCCGTAACCTCCTAACTCTAACCGCCTAATGCCCTAAACCTAACCCTTAAACCTAAACCCTAAAACTCCTATACCCTCTAAACCTAAACCTTCAGCCCCCTTAACTCTCAAACCCTCTTAACCTTCCAACAGTAAACCCTAAACCCTCTAACCCTAACCCTGAGCCCTAACTCTCTAACCCTAAACCTAAGCCTAATCATTCTACCCCAAACCTAAACTCCAAACCTTCCATACCCAATCTCTCCAACCCTCTAACTCTAAACGGTCTAACCCAACCCCCACCCCCTAAACCTTCTAACACTCTAACCCTAAGCCCTAACCCTAAATACCCTAACCCACTAACCCCAACCCTTTTACCACAACCTTATAACCCTACAGCTTCTAATCATAAATGATAAACAAACTAAACTTAACCCTACACCCTAACCATCTAACCCTACCCTCTAACCATAGCCGTAAACCCTAAACATCTAACCCCAAACCCTAACTCCTCTAACCCACTAACCCTAATCCCTCTAACCCATAACCCTAAATATTTAGCCCTCTAACCCAAAAGCCTAAACCTTAACCCCTCTAACCTCTCTAACCCTAATGCTAAACCCCCTAACACTAACACTAAACCCTAACATTCCAACCCTAACATTAAACCCCCTAACCCACTACCCTTAAACACCCTCAGCCCTCTCACCTCCTCATCCCTCAAACCATCCCAGGCCTCTTAACCCCCAGTCCTAACCCTCACCCCTAACCCCTTCACCTTCTACCCTCCTTCACCCTCTACCCGCCTTCACCCTCCAATCCTCTACCCCTAAACACCTAACCATCTAACCCTAAACCCCTAACCCCCTAAACTGACTCCCTAACTCCCTAAACATAACCTTTACCTGGAACTGCTAACCCCTAAACCCTCTAACCCCCCATATCCTCTAACCCCCTAAACCCTAGATATCTAACCCTAAACCCTACCCCTCTAACTCTAAACCCTTTAACCCTAACCCCACCCATAAACCCTAACCCTCTAACAGTAAACCCTAAACTCTCTAACCCTCTAATCAACACCCTAACCCTCAATCCCCTATCCCCCTAATCCTCTAACTCCCTGACCTCCTAAACCTCTAATACTAAACCTAACCCCTCTAACCTTAATCCTTCAAACTCATAATCCTAAACCCTAACCCCTCTAACCCCTAAACCCTCATCCCCCTAATCCTCCAACTTTAAACCCTTAGCTCGCTAGCCCTCTAACTTTAAACCCTAACCCCTCTAACCCGAACCAGAAACCCTCTAACCCTAATGCTAAACCGTAACACTCTAAACCTAATGCTAAATCATCTACACCCTTAAACAACCAACCTGCTAACCGTCAGCCCTCTAACCCCCTCAGCCCTCTATCCCCCTTAGCCCTCTAACTCTAATGCCCTAATCCCCTAATCATAACCTTTACCACTAACCCATAAACTCTCTAGCCATCTTAGCCATAAACTCCTTAACTCTAAACCCCCTTAATCCTCCACACCTAAACCCTAAACATCAAACCTTAAACACTCTAACCCCAAACCCTAACCCTCTAACCCTAAACCCCAATTCCTCTAACCCTAGACCCTCTAACTCCCTTAATCCTAAACCTCCTTAACCTTCTAACTGCTAAAACCTCTAAACCTAAACCCTAAACCTTTAACCTGAAACCCTAACATTCTAGCAGTAACCATAAATCCTAAACTCACTAACCCTAACCCCTAACCATAACCTCAAACCCTCTAACACAAAAAACTCTAACCCTTAACCCCTAAAACTTCTAAACCTCTACCTCTAAACCCTAAACATCTCACCCTAGAGCCCTAAACCCTCTAGCCCTAAACACCAAGCCCCTCTACCCCAGCCTCTCTTCCCCAATGCCTCTACCCGTCTAATCCTAAACCAAAATCCTCTGCCCCTAAAGCCTAAAAACTAAAGCCTCTAAACTTAGCCCTAAACCCCCTAACCCTCTATCACCCTAACCTCCTAAATCTAACCCTTACTCCTAAATCCTAAGAGCTCTAACACTTAACCCTAAACATCCTTCACCCTAAATCCCCTTCAACCACTTAACTCTAAACCCCTAAACATCTAACCTAAAACCCTAACCCGAAACTCGCAACCTTAAACCCCCTAATCCCAATCCCACTAACTCTCTAACCCCTTTACCCTCTAAAACTCCTAACCCTTTTACCAAAACCTTTTAACCCTACAACCTCTAACCCTAAACTCTAAATACACTAACTTTAACCCCACACTCTAACCATCTAACCCTACCCTCTAAGCATAACCCTAAACTCTAAACATCCAACCCTAAATCCTAAACCCTCTAACCCTAATCCCTCTAACCCATTATCCTAAACATTAATCCCTCTAACCCATAACCCTAAACCCTAATCCTAACACCCCTGACCCTAACACTAAACTCTAACTCCCTAACCCTAACACTAAACCTGCTAACCCTCTATGCTTAAACCCCTTAACCTGCTAACCCTCACACCTCTAACCCTCTCGGCTCTCTAACCGCCTCAGCCCTCTAACCCCCTCATCCTAATCCTTCACCCTCTACCCTCCTTCACCCTCTACCCTCCTTCACCCTCTGACTCTCTACGCCTGAACATCTAACCCTAAACCCTCTCACTCTCTAACCCTAAACCCCTAAGCCCCTAACCTTTAACCCTAAATCCCTAACACTCTAACCCTAACCCCCTACCCCTCTAAACCTAACCTGTACTCAGAACCCCTAAACCCTCTGACCCTAAACCCTCTAAGCCTAACCCCTAAATGCTAACCCGTAACCCCTAAACCCCCTAACTCGCAACCCCTTAATCCTCTATTGCTAACCCTAACCCCTCTAAACCCCTCTAACCTTAATCCTTCAAATCCATAACTCTAAACCCTAAACCCTCTAGCCTCTCTGAACCCTAAACACTCATCTAACCCTCCAACTTTAAAGCCCTCAAGACCCCTAACTTTAAAACCTAACTTCTCTAACCCTAATCATAAACCCTCTAACCCTAATGCTAAACCCTAACACTCTAACCCTAAGACTAAATCCTCTATCTACCCTTAAAAATCCAACCCACTAACCCTGTCATCTGACCCCCTCAGCCCTCTAACCTCCTTAGCCCTCTGACTTTAACTCCCTAATCCCCTAATCCTAACCCTGACCACTAACCCCTAAACTCTCTAAGCATCTTAACCCTAACCCCTTTAACATTCTAACCCACTTAACCCTCTCCACCTAAACCCTAACCCTCCAACCCAAAAGCCTAAACCCTCTAACTCCCTTAACCCTCTAACCCCCTTAACCCTCTAAACCTAAACCCCTAACAGCAAACATCTAATCCAAAACCCTAACCTACACTAACTATAAATCCTAAACTCACTAACCCTAACTCCTTACCATAATCTCAAACCCTCTAACACTAAAACCGCCCACCCTAATCCCCTAAAACTTCTAAGCCCCTACCCCTAAACCCTAAACATCTAACCTAAACCATAAACCCTCTAGACTTCTACCCCCCTTCACCCTCTAACACTCTACCCCTAAACATCTAACCCTATACCCTCTAGCCTTAAACCCTCTAGCCTTAAACCTCTAGCCGCTCTACCCCTAACACATCTAACACATCTACCCCTCTAATTCTAACCCTAAACCCTCTACCTCTAAAACCTAGACACTCTAAACGTAACCATAAACCCTCTAACCCCCAACTTCCTAAAACTAACCTTTATTCCTAAGCTCTAAACCCTCTAACCTTTATGCCTAAAGCCCCTTCACCCTAAAGCCCCTTCACCCTAAAGCCCCGCATCCCCTTAAGCCTCTACCCCTGAACATCTGACCTGAAACCCTAACCTGAAACCCTCTAACCCTAAATCCTCTAACCATAGCCCTCCTAACCCCTTAAACTGCCTAACCCCCTAACCCTAACCCCACCCTTAACCCCAAACCTTCTAACCCTAACCCCAAACCTTCTAACTCTTTACCCTCTAATCCTTAACCCTAAACCCCGCAACCTCTATTTCTAACCCTAAACCCTCTAGCCCTGTAACACCCCTAACCCTAAACCCTTACCGCTCTAACCTCTCTAACCTCTATAACTCCCCTAGAGCCTCTAGCCTAAAACCTTACCTCTAAACTGTCTAACTCCCTAAACCGTCTAACCCTTCTGACACTCTAACCATAAACAATATAACGCTAAATCCTAACCATCTAACTGTAACCCCAAACCCTCTAGTCTAACGCCTCAACCCTCTAACACTAACCCTAACGCCTCTAACGCCCTAAACCTAACTCCTAGGCCCCCCAGCTCTACACCCTTACCCCTAAACCATCTAGCCCCCTTAACCCCAACCCCCTTAGTCCTAACCTCCTTAAGCCTCTAGCCCTAACCCCCTTAATCTTCTAACATTAACCTTAACATTTAGGGTTAATTAGAGGGTTCCTTTACCCTAACCACAACTAACCCTAAACATTTAACTCCTCGAACTCTCCAACACTCTAATCCTAAGCAATCTAATGCTAAATCCTAACCATCTAACTGTAACCCTAACCCCTCTAACCCTAACTCCTCTAACCATCTAATACTAACCCTAACACCACTAATCCCACTAACCCATGGACCTAAACCCTAAACCCTCTAAACAATAACCCTAAACTCTTAGCCCTCTAGCCCTCTAATGTCAAACCCTAACCCCTCTAACCCTAATGCTAAACCTGCTTACCCTAACACTAAACCCTAATGCTAAACCCTCTAAACCTCTAACCCCTCCCCCCAGCTCCCTAACCCCCTAATCCTAACCCTTACCCAAACCCTACAGCCCTCTATCTCTAAAACCCTAAATCCTAAACCCTCTAACCTTAACCCTAAAACCCTAAACCCTCTACCCCTAAAACCTCTGAACCTCTACCCCCTAAAACCTAAACACTCTTACCCTAAACCCTCTCAACCTAACCCCAAACCCGCTAACCCTCTACCCCTAAATGCTAAACATCTAACCCTAAACACTCAAACCCTCTAAACCTCTAACTCTAACCCCACTTCTAATCCCCTAACTCTAACTCCAAACCCTCTAACCTCTAAAAAGTTACATCGATAAATTTTTCTACACTGCAAACGACTCTTACTGCATGCACACACACAATACTGTCTGCCAGAAAGTCCTAGACCACCACAGCAGTGCCGCTTGGATGCTCTGGGGAAGCCCAAACACCTCTGACCGTGGCAAAAAGGGGCCACCCAAGCTCATAAGATTGATGCAAAAGATACCAGCAATAAAGAGCCTAGGCCTTGACAAGATGGGTAACAAATGATGAGGTCAATAAATTTCAAGGCAAAGCGGGGGCAGCACAAGGCAAAGCAGGGGCATGGCACAACCCTCGGCACCCATATGCACAAAGCAGGATGTCATTGAGAAAACCCACTGACCACAACACCAGCAACTCCCTAGCTCACCCTTATTATTGGGGCATGACCTTTGCTTCCTCCATCTCTCTTTTGGGGCCCCCGTGGATGCTGCTCTACATCTGAAAAATCAATACAAATTGTATTGATATTGAAAAATCAATGCAAATTGCCACTGTCCCAACTGACTGATGCCTGCCCCCCACACTGAATATACCACACATGAATATATCAAGTCGATTACACATACCCTGACCAATCACCACTCCAGGCCATCTCTGCCACACTCACTTTACTACAACCAACTCCCACGTGCAAGGCAACTCCAGCCCCAAACTGAAAGGCACACACACAAACAATGGCATGCTAACTGAGGAAAATCCTCTGCAAAAAGAAGTGCTACTGCACAGAAGATACTTTATGTTCCAGAAAAGAAAGAACACGAATGACCTCAGGACCTGTGCAAAACAGTGCGCAGACACAACACGCACCATAGAAACACAGGCTGGAGCTGCCTGCCCTAGCGCTCCCGCACATTCTCCTGCTCAACACCCAAAACACCTGCCTCGCACACCACTCATCCACAAGAGGCATCCGCACTAGACAGTCTGGCAGCTGAGACACACACTGAAACCACAAACTCAAGCCACACACTCAAGCCACCCCAACACTTTCTACATCGCCACTTAGCTTTTGCAGTGCGCAGGGTCAGCACAGGACTTCAGTTTGCAGACACACTTTAAAAGACTGTTTTGGATTGTGTTTGTCTTGACATTGTTGCCAAACCATTTAAGACATCTTGACCTCAGCATCCTGTCTCTGGGAAGACTGTGATATCAGCTCGAGGTGTTTTGTCTCCATACAATTTACAACTTCTTGGCCTTGGCATCCTGTCTCTGGGGAGATCAGCTCAAGACCCAAATAATGCTCAGCAGTGCCTACTGAGCGGCACTTACACTTGAGTTGGGTAAAGAGGAGCACCAGAGCACACCGCATGTACGAAAGTGGGGGAACTCTTCAGGAACTGGGACATAAAAGGACTGCATATCCCCACCACCACACACACATACATGTGCGGCTTCTTTTCCTGAACTCTCCTTCAAGAGAACATCACCTGCACTGAGGTGGAGCCAATGAAACTTAGCTGGACTGGTGGTGGTGGGAACTAATCTTGCTGCATGTCTCCCGCTTGTTTGTTCATTTTTCTTTTTCCCTCCTTCTTCTCTCTGTCCTACTGTGGTTATGAGAATAAAGTTTACAAGGTTGTATGGCATTTGATCCCATTTGTGTCTTAATCTCACTCTTGGGATCGTATTGAAATCTCCCCCGACAGTGGATCAGGACACTGAGATGCCTGCCATGCAGGGCTGTGCACATGTCACTTTGCTGTGATTTACGCTCTAGTATAGCCTGTGGTTATACCTGCAGAGACAGGTCGCCCTCCTCATGGTGGGATCCTCTGTCTGCTCAGCTGCATGGGCCTGTAGGCTTCATTGAAATATCTGACCAAGATGGGCTCAGGTGCTCTAAATGCACATATGTGGTTCCATTTCAGGTGGCCAAGGGGCCTCCTTGCCCCTATGGTCACCAGCTGATGCTTGGGAAGGATGTGCATCTCTCAGTCTCGTTCCAAGAGAACTTGCATGTGCCTTGGACCATCCCTGGCACCTCAGGCATCACAACGTGTCATTATCCGAGCAGCCGACTCCTACCTTCTATCTCTACTGATTAGGGACAAGGGTTTCATAAGGGATGTCCATGCAGATACCTCTTTCACACTCACCTAAGTAATCCCAAAGTAATCCCATGTCCTGTGGGTCTCTGGTGTGCATAGGAGGGACACAAATGCCCCTACAGCCTGAAAGCTTCTGGAGAGTCATGGCTCCTGTCTGCACCCCATCGTGGTCAGTCCTGCTCTGCAGGACTTGATTTGGCCTCAGAAGAGAGTGTGTGCAGACAGAAGATGAGCCATGGCAGAGTGTGTGGGCTGACACCAGGGTAGAACCTAAGTCAGATGGAATGAGACGATAAGCTCAAGCTGCTCCTTTCCGCCTTCAGGCAGGAGGTGACAAACCTAGGGGTGCTCCTGAGGGTGACACAAGAGAGGGAACACTGGGAGCTGCAGAGCTTGGCACCTACCATCTGCTTTGGGTCTGGGACACCTGGCAGGTGGTGCCGCTGGCTGTGGCCCCTGAGAGACCCCCCAGCCCCACTAGCAGCACTGAGTCCCCTTCCACAATGACAGGAGCTTCTGGAGTGTCCTGGCTCCCATCTACCCCATTCCTGCCCTGACCCAGCTCTGCTGCCCTGCACGTGGCCCCTGTGCAGGCACCGTCCAGCACCCGGTGTGAGCAGAGGCAGGGAAACATCTGCTCAGCAGGGTTCCCATGAGAGCCCTCAGTGCCCCTTCCCCTAGCACTGCCTGCCCGGCGGTCTCCCACCAGCCCCCAGCCCCTGTGCACTCCTGCTCCTGTCCCCCTGGGCTGGGCAGAAGGCCGTGCTGAGAGCTCTGCCGGGCTCTGGGCCCACAGAGAGTCCAGGCAGGGTGGCCATTCCCCCCACACATGTGCTGTGCCCGGCAGGCACACAGAGCTGGGCACATCCAAACAGGAGCCCTCCCGGGACCATGGGGAATGGGCAGTGCTGGGAATGGCTGCTGTGAGGGGCTGGGGCTGGGGCTGGGAGGAGTTTCTGAGGCTGGTTTCACCTCTCTCTTCCTTCCAAAACAATAGAAAAGTAGTCTGGGCTCAATCTTTCTTCTGACAGACCCCACTTGAAGGTCCCCATGGCAGAAGGATGGTCTATTGGCCCAGTAGACAGCTCCAGCATCATCACTGAATGCTCCCTGCCAGCCCTGCAGAGGAGCCAGGGGAGGGCTCATCCTCCCAGGGCTCACAGCTGCACGCACAGTCCTCCATCTCGGCATGGACCTTCTTGGAATGTGACCTCTGGAGCAATGGGCAGCAGGCAGAGTGCGGGAGATTGTCTCAGGGACGTGTGCTGGGGGCAGGTCCTCAGAGACAGCAGCAAAGTGATGTAGCTCCTGGGTCCTGCTTCCTTCAGTGCAGGTCTCTGAAAGGGGTCTCAGCCTTATATTTGGTGCCACCCTTCAGGAGGGTTGATGCCACTATGAGCTAAGAGGATGGACAGCATTGATCCTTCTTCATCTGCCCCCCAGGTCATGGGGTGGGCCAGCGCAGCAGGGTTGTCTGGCTCTGCACCAGGCGCTCGCTGTAGTGCATCCACACCCTGAGTATTGTCTTGGAGTTTGCTGTGGTGCACCAGCATTGTCTTGGAGTCAATGTCAGCATTCTTCTCTCCAAGACCCTTTCATGTTCAGTTCCCCTTCCTTGTCATTTCAGACAATCCCTCCTCTGATTCCGTTGCCTGTTCCCACCATTCCCTTCCCTGTTCTTCCCACAAGATCCTGAGCTCACAGTGCTGCTTCACAGAGTAAATGGGCAGTTGAGCACACAGGGATCAGGAGATGTCTCCACGGCTGCTGTTCTGCTCCGGGAGGGAAGCAGACTCAACCAAAGGGGGTTTGTGGCCGCGATTCCCCCCAGGAGTCTACAGATTTGTCAGGTGCTGGGAGGAACTACAGACATTTCTGAGGGTACTGGCTGTGTCCAGGTGCACCTCTAGATCCTGAGGTCTGCCTTGTCCCCAAATACCTGGGTTTAATGTGTTACCTTTAGGTGCCTCCACCTTGGAGGACCTCTCCCCTTGTGAGGCTCCACTCACTGCTCTCCTGGCAGCTCCAGCTTCCCCTCCAGAAAGACAGGAATCTGACACTGTGCTTTAACACGTGGCACAGCTCTGGTCATGTAAATGCAGCACCATCAACCTCTACACTATTCCTGGACACTGATAAGTGCTTCCCAAATCCACCCCTTGATCTCTGTAGAGATCATTACAAGATGATGAGTTTTTGATGCTGAACCCATGGAGCAAGCAGCTCAGAAGGCCCTTGTGGTGTGCAGTTTCTTGGGCATATTATTGACGCCAGCTTTGAAGGAAGTCAAGCCTTCAGGCATTGCACTGGGCAGAACCTTTTCTATTACATAGGAGTCAGTGGGGGAGCCTGTCCTGATCCAGCATTTGGCACAATTTAATGGACTACGTGAGACAGAGCAGTCTCAGAATAAATGCCACGAATCCAAGAACTTGTGTAGCAACATGATAACCATTACTACTACTAATGAAAGCCACGATAAAAACAACATGATGAAACAGTGCTCAGTTTGGTTGGGATACTGAAAAAGTAATTATGGAGAGAAATGCCAATTTTACCACTTCTGAAAAATGTCCATGAAATCACTTTCCTAATGGCATCCTTCAGCTCCTTGTTCCTCATGCTGTAGATGAGGGGGTTCACTGCTGGAGGCACCACCGAGTACAGAACAGCCAGCACCAGATCTGGAGTTGGGGAGGAGATGGAGGGGGGCTTCAGGTAGGCAAAAAATGCAGTGCTGACAAACAGGGAGACCACGGCCAGGTGTGGGAGGCACGTGGAAAAGGCTTTGTGCCGGCCCTGCTCTGATGGGATCCTCAGCACAGCTCTGAAGATCTGCACATAGGACACCACAATGAAAGTGAAACACCCAAAGAATAAACAGGCAATAACAACAAGAAGCCCAACTTCCCTGAGGTAGGAGTCTGAGCAGGAGAGCTTGAGGATCTGGGGGATCTCACAGAAGAACTGCTCCACCACATTGCCTTGGCAGAGTGGAAGGGAAAATATGTTCCCAGTCTGCACAAGAGCATGGAGAAAGCCACTGACCCAGGCAGCTGCTGCCATTTTGACACAAGCTCTGCTGTCCAGGAGGGTCCCATAGTGCAGGGGTCTGCAGATGGCAATGTAGCGGTCATAGGCCATGACTGTGAGGAGGGAAAACTCTGCTGAAAACAAGAATGCTACCAGGAAGACCTGGGCAGCACACCCTGAGTAGGAAATGGTCCTGTTGTTCCAAAGGGAAATGTGTATGGACTTGGGGACAGTGGTGGAGATGGATCCAAGGTCAAGGACGGAGAGGTTGAGGAGGAGGAAGTACATGGGGGTGTGGAGGCGGTGGTCGCAGGCTACGACTGTGATGATGAGGCCGTTGGCCAGGAGGGCAGCCAGGTAGATGGCCAGGAAGAGCCAGAAGTGCAAGAGCTGCAGCTCCCGTGTGTCTGCGAATGGCAGGAGGAGGAACTCGCTGAATGAGCTGCTGTTGGACATTTTGCTCCTTCATGTCATGGGCAACAGTCCAAGGAGGAAAAGACAATAAGAAGCTAAGTTTCTGCAAAACCTTTTCCCTTTTTCACAAACACACACACAGACACACATATCCCTCCTCCACACATAAACATTCCTTTTATCCTTGGCAGGATCTTCATTTAGCTCCCTGTCTGAAGCTTCAGTTGTGAAAGGCAAAAGCACTCTGTGTCCTAGCACAGAGCCAACAGGTCTCCACATCAGTCCATTTCCCAGCTGCTTTAGGTATGCACCGCTCTCAGCTAAGGAACAATCTCAGCCACTGTGTGCACTTGCAAGGTGCAGATCTCCAAGCTTACCTCTGTTTCTCAGTCAGATGTCCTGAGAGCGATGGAGAGGCTCTAACAAAGTGCATGGCTCTGATGATGAGAAGAAGGGCTCTGCAATCTGGTGCTCATCCTGAGGGAGATTTGGACATGCAGCTTTTAGGCAAGGACACACAGTGATTATTTCAGCTGCCCACATACAGATCCCCCCCACCCACCAGCACCATTTCCATTTCCTTAGTTCCTCTGTGCCTTCTGCAGGGGACATTCAGCCAATGTAAATGTCCTACAGAAGACTTGTGACCCTTCGCAGGGCAGGGCACAGCCCAACACCACACCCCAACACAGGGTCCAGTGTCTTAAAGGTGGCATCTCCTGAAGGACAATCAGCTCAGTCCCTGTTCCTCTGCTGGGTGGCAGAGAAAAGACACAGGGCGCTTTCTCAGGGCGAAGCATCTGTGCTGCAAGGGCTGGCAGAGAACTTCTGCACCCCAGCCTTCCATGAGGTTTCTGGCAGCAGTTTCCTCTCACTCTCAAACCATCTCTCTGCTCTTTGGAGGTGTCCTTGCTGGGAGCTGTCCGTCTGTCCCTACACAGACCCCTTCCCACTCACTCGGCACTCAGCTCAGTCCCATAGAAAAATCCAAGTAGCAGGAAACTGCCTAGGGACGTCTCCCTCTATGCAGGTACTACAGAGTTGATCAAAGAATCTCCAGTGCGCCTGAAAAGGAGACACTGGTGCTGTCTGCAGACTGAGGAGTGGTGAAGTCACTTCCAAAACTACTCATCCTTCAGGGTGGTGGTGAAGATGCTGAGCCCTTGTTTAAACACGTCTGCAGCATTTCCATTTCCACCATGCAGGCAAAAGTCCTCTGGAAAAGTCTACTCTCAAAATGTCCTCATGATGAGCTGCAGCTATGGGCGGCCCTGACCTTCCAGCCTTTCAGCCGGAGAATGAACCTGCCCTGCCGGAGGTTCTCCTCTCACTCAGAGCTTCTCCCCACAGCCCAGTGGGGAGCTCCCCGGGCAGGCTGAGCACTGACCCATGCAGGTGGCAAGGCTCACTGTCCAGGGAACAGCGCAGCCCTGGGCACAGGGACACTGCTCTGAATTACAGCGCTGGGCAGACCTGGGCGCAGACCCTGGCTTCACATCCCTGCAGCCACCCCTGGCAGAAGAGAGCAGGATGCCCTGTCCCACTGTTGGGGTGACAGGAATGCTGCTCGGAAGCATCTCCCCCTGCTCTGCACAGGAGAAGGCAGGAGAGCAAGCCGTAAAAACCCCATCAGTAATGGCCTGGGCTGGGTTCAGAAGTCCCCTCCAGGAACCTCAGTAACATTGCCCTGCAGACAGAGACTCACCGTGACAAGGGCTGTGAAGGTTGCTCCCACAACAGCTCTGCTCTGTCCTCCCGCTCCACACTGCCATTCCCCTCTCGCTGCCTTCTCTCCTCTGCTGTCCGCAGCAGCAGGCAGTGCCCGCAGCCCTGCTGCTCTTGGCACAGGAGCTGCTCCTGCACTCGGCTGCCTCTGGGCAGTGCTGCCTGGCTGCCACAGCTACCTCTGTCCCTACTCAGGAGCAGAGGCCCAGCTGAACTCACCAATTTCTCTGTCCCTTGTGCCCCCTCCTCCTGGGAAATGTTCACTGCAATCAACTAAAATAATCACCTCCTTCCTTTAACTAAAGAGTGCAGTGAAATGTATTCCAACATTACAAATTCTTTCATCAGACAATGACTATGAAATTTGGAAATGTCCCACTGTGGAAGCCCCGAATCACATCTCTTAGCTAGGCAGGACACTGAGACTGGGACAAGAACGGAGTTCATTTAACCATGTTTTAGATATTGGTTCAGATGAGTCAATCTGGGCATCTTATACTTATTTAGAAGCCCATGGACTGCAGAAGGATTCAGTTCCTTTCCCAAAACTCCACAAACATGGAGGTCACAAGATTCGCCTTGTCCAAGCTGAAGGTTGAACTACACCAATGTCTGCATGGGAGCTTGCTGTCTAAGCACCTGCTGTAAGCACCTCAGCTGGACAGTGGGAGTCAGTTACCTGGAGACACTTGGACAGAAGTGCTCCAAGGCATGAGTTAGCATCTATTGCTCTGATGGAACAAGTGTGATACCCAAATTCTTTTAGAGCATCAGATGGGGGCCAGATGCGGAACTTCCTTAGTTATCTGAAATGGCACTAGGTGCCCACTACTGGTAGTGAAGCTTGGACACATGAAGATGTTGAGAGTGCACATTGCTAATGTAATTCAGTGTAGGCACCTGATTCAGAGATATTGAAGCAGGACTGTGTCAGATGCCTGGAGTTTCTAGCACAACTACAAAGGAGGGATCTATAGGGAAAACTTTGCCTTTTGGGATGGATAGAGATCCTAGGTTTTGTCAGGTTTTCCTGTCTGCTATTAGACAGCTGAATTCCACCATTGCCTTTAGGGAAACTCCAAACAGTCTACATTCAGGTGTCCTCCTTGGTGACCTCCAACAGTGAGTGGCCTCATCTACAGCATGAGGAACAAGGAGCTCCAACCCTGTTAAAGCCAGGCTTCTTCTCCCTTCTCCAACAGAGAGGGGGGAACCTCAGAGCCCACTGCTCAAGCTCCCTAGGATGCCCCCTGTGCCGTGAGGAGAGTTTCCCCTTGCAGTGCTTCTTCTAGCACCGACATCTAGGGAGCTCAGGGGCACAGAGTCAGGCCCCGAGGAACACAGAGGAGGTGAGATTGCAGTTCATGTTAGGAGAGTCATTAGGAGAGCTCAGCTCCCTTGTATACAGTCAGGGTGTCATCTCCCACCCCTCTCCTGCAAGGGTGACTGCCAGGTGCCATCGTGGGCTTGTCCTTTCCCCCTACAGAGCTCCAGCACTACAAGTGGAGGGACAGTGGAGGGGAGGGGACTCAGGCAGCAGCTTGTGGGGACAGACCCCATGCTTGACAGTATCATCCCCACAGCATCGCAGCAGGCATTTCCCCACTGCAGCTTTCCCGTGAGGGCTGCAGCTTTCCTGGAGACATGACCCGACAGAGCAGTAGGACTTTTTCTTTTTAGAGTTTTCTCTTCCTTTCCATGCTGTGCTTCTGTGCTCTACTGTGCGAATATGGCCCAGGAGTTCTCGTAACCTGATGGTGGAAGTGTTGTGTTTCCAAGTGCTTGTGTCCTGGAAGCACAGGCAGAAGCAGGCACTGGGCA
Source organism: Tinamus guttatus (assembly GCF_059628265.1). NCBI lineage: Eukaryota > Metazoa > Chordata > Aves > Tinamiformes > Tinamidae > Tinamus > Tinamus guttatus. The sequence continues at coordinate 637,314 of NW_028288816.1, read as the reverse complement.
CCCTTAAGCCAGTCCAGGCCTTCAGAATAACATTTCCTTTAACAAAAGCAGATCATACATATGCAGACATGCAGACACACACACACACACACACACACACACACAGACGCGCACACACACAGACACACAGACACAGACACACACAGACACAGACAGACACGCGCACAGAGAGACACACAGAGACACACACAGACACACACACAGAGACACGGACACACACGCAGACACACACACGCAGACACAGACACACCCACACACATACACCCACACAGACACACCCAGACACACACACACCCACAGACACACCCACACACACGCACACACACGCAGACACGCAGACGCACAGACACACACACACACACAGACACACCCATACAGACACACCCACACAGACACACACACACACACACCCACAGACCCACACCCAGACACACACAGACACACACATGCAGACACACACACACACACACACACACACGCAGACACGCAGACACACACACAGACACAGACACACACACAGACACACGCACACACACGCACGCAGACACACAGACACCCACCCACGCAGACACACCCACGCAGACACACCCACGCAGACAGAGACCCACACCCAGACACCCACAGACACCCACACACGCAGACACACACACGCAGACACACACACAGACACAGAGACACACAGACACACACACGCAAACGCACACGCAGACACACACACACACGAACACACGCACACACAGACACACACACACACGCACACACAGACACAGACACACAGACACGCGCACAGACACACACACACAGACCCACACCCACAGACACAGACACACACACACAGACACAGACACACACACACACACGCAGGCACACACACACAGGCACACACACACAGGCACACACACACAGACCCACACACACACAGACCCACACAGACACAGACCCACACAGACACAGACCCACACACAGAGAGACACACACAGAGAGACACACACAGAGAGACACACACAGAGAGACACACACAGACACATAAAGACACAGACACACAAAGAACAGCTATCCACAGTCTCCAAGGTTAATTTCTTTGAAGGAGTTGGGTGGGTGGAACCATTGTCTTCAAGTCCAATCCTTTTTTTTCCTGCTGAAACTGCAAACAATTATGCCAAATATAACAATGGTTTTGCAATATGGATAAATGTCTTCCAGTCGGAAATGAGCTAGACTTATAACATGACAACTAAGCACTAAAGCATTAATATTAAGTAAGCATGATAGCCAGAGTGCACGCAGACTGTGTAACAATGATAGAATAGTATATCTAACCATTAGAAAATATATATAAAATGAGTTACCACAATGAGTTTAGCTTTGACATTATCGTTCTGGTGCTTGTAAATGCACTGGCTGAGAAGAGCATCTGTTTTTTCTAGGTAAGAGATGTTGAACCTCCTTGCTCGCTTAGTGACATAATCCAGCAGATGCTGAAAACCAAATGGAGACAACACGAGTTGAAAATAGCATGAGACCTTCTGCAAAAGCTCTTGAAGGCTTCAGGAGCTAAACAGTCCCATCACAGCACAACTGACTGCCAACACTGTCCAGGAGCTGTGCGTGGAGTGAGGCTGTCAGAGTGCACCCACACACAGCAACCAGGCAAGTGGAAATACTGCCCACAACTGCCCAGCAAACTCCGCTTCCCTCACAGCAGTGAGGGGAGAAAGTTCCCTACCTTGTTCTAAAGAAAACTGAAAACAGACATACCACAAGCTTGCTGTAATCCACCACAACTGGGGGATCCAGCTCCTCAGGAATTCCCACCGGACTCTCATGACGTTCTGACGGACTCTCATGAGGCATGTTAGTTTCTGGAATGAAAACCTTTTCTTAAGTCATGATTTCTCTTTCTCTGGAACATGGCTATCCATCAGCTATCCCACAAGTGAGATAACTTTCTCTGCAGTTCACTGAGAAATACTTGGCTTCTACTTTCTCCTCCATAAAAAATAGAAACCAAGATAAAAAAGGATGGGAGAAAAACCCAGGGTTGAGAGGAAAAAAAAGCAACAGTCATACATTGCCATTACAGCAGTGCCTACTTAAGGAAGTTAAATGTTAAGAAAACACATCTCCCACTGAAGCAAGCAGTAGGATGTAAGTCATCTCTGCCACATTATGATTAAATCTACACAGGCTGAGCTACAGCTTCTTATCCTAAGCTGCTCATTATGAGAAAGATGCACATGCAATAAAAGAAAGCAAATGATTGTTGGTTTGCAAGGAGACAGAATTACAAAAACTGATTTCAGAATCAGAAAAACAGCAGCTTAAGAAAAATGAGTTTGGCAACATAGACAGAATCTTAATGGAAGCAACACAATGATTTGTAAAGGGAAATAGAAAAAATAGGATGAAATTAAAGGAGGCTGATGTAAACCCCTCAACAACAAAATGCAGCTAACTGGTCTGCTAGACCTTTCGCTTACCTTTCAAAACTTTCTGTATTTTGGGAATCAAAAGTCTCATTTCTCTTTCCTAGCCCTGAATATTGAAGGGCTTGGCCTCTCATCCTTTCAGAGACAGATTTAGTCGCAGAGAAAAATCTCTTGTTTTCTGTCTCATATTTATTTTCATAGACATTTGCCTGTCGTCGTGGAAGACTATTGTGGCTTTCTTCCACACGAGAAGCTCCTATGAACTCACCTTCAGTCTGATGCATGCTAGAAACACCGTTTTCCAGGAACTCTTCTCCATCACTCTCTGCTTCCTCTTGGTCTTCTCCAGTTTTATTCACTTGACTGAACTGCAAAATCTTTCTTCTCTTTGTTTCACCACTTGAAGTGCACTTGCTCTTTTTGCATTTTCTTGTTGACGGAACTGCAGTAAGATATTAGAAAACACATCTGAAAACATAACCAAAGCAACTCCTTCTTTAAAATCTGGTATTCTTATCTTCATTGTATGTCAAGTAAAACAACCTAAGAACTGAAAGCACTGTCAAATCTCGCTACATATGTACGTCTAAAGGAAGGGTTGCAAGTTAATGTGGTCAATTTTAAAATTAATTGAAGACTTTAAATTGAACTTTAAGATTCTATGCCCAGAAAATTACTACTTTAGCCTTGCTTGTAGTCCCATTTTCTGCCTATTAGGTAAAGTTACTTACTGTCTCATTACATGAACTAATACAGATGAATAGCAGAAAAGCCTTTGGAGAAAAGCTCTTCTTCAAATCTGTTATGAAACCAGTAAACATCAAAAGCTGAATACAAGTTGGGAAGAGTTAAAAAGAGATGATTTCAAGAAACTTACTGAAGGATGAAGAAAGTTCTAGGTAAAGTTTTGTGACTGTTTTAAACAGTCTTTGTCCTCATGCCTTCAACAAAACAACAAAAAAAACACCCTTCTTTCTATTTATAGAATATTGCACAAAACATACGTGTGAAATCCTTGGCAAAGTTTCCACCGGCAGAAACCTTGTTACAAGAAGGGTATCACTGGCATTAGCAATTTCACCCAGAAAGCCTGTTGGCAGGGGAGAAAAAAGAAAAGGCAACTTGCCATTAGAGAGTGGTGTACTGCAAGCTCCAAGCATCACTGGCATCTCTATTCTTTCGTTACACTTGTTATCTTGTTTATTACATCCAGAAACAGAGGGCTGCTGTGGCATCACCTCGTAGTGAGATGGCACATCCTGTGAAGAGCTGCAGCCTTGCAATGAAGAACGGACAGCTAAACAGTTGGTCTCACGTTTCTAGTTACAAATACTGAGGCAAGTCTTCAAATCCCTAGGGTTGGAATACATACCTCTTTTCTCACAACACTCTCTAATTTCTTCACAAAGTTGTTCCAAGTCTTTATCCATTTCTTTCTTCACTATGGCATGGGCAACCTCTCTCAGAGCACAAGCGTTGTGTCTAAGGAGACGACCTGAAATTCGACCGTGAGAACTGAGTGCTTGCCACTAGCTAAGTGAAATCCTTAATTTTGATCATATGGAACATATGAACTCTTTTCACAAATAGGTTTTGCAAGTTATTTATGTGACTATTTTTGGCAGAATAACATAAAACTTAAAGCTAGACCATCTCTGTTTGTTAGTATCAGGTCTAGCAGCGCCCACCCTGTGTTGCCTCATCAACCACCTGTATCAAGAAGTTATCTGCCATGTTCTGTAGAATCATAGAATCATAGAATGCTTAGGGTTGGAAGGGACCTCTAGAGATCATCTAGTCCAACCCCCCTGCATACGCAGGGACACCTAAAGCACGTGGCGCAGGACTGCATCCAAGCGGGTTTTGAAGATCTCCAGAGAAGGAGACTCTACAGCCTCTCTGGGCAGCCTGTTCCAGTGCTCTGTCACTCTCATTGCCAATAAATTTTTCCTTAAGTTCCTATGGAATTTTTGATGTTTCAGTTTCCGGCCATTTCCTCTAGTCCTATCAGTGGCCACCACTGAAAAGAGACCATCCCCGTCCTCTGCACTCCCTCCCTTGAGGTATTTATATACACTGATTAGATCCCCTCTCAGCCTTCTCTTCTCCAGGCTGAACAGGCCCAGCTCCCTCAGCCTCTCCTCATAGGGCAGATGTTCCAGGCCCCTGATCATCCTTGTGGCCCTGTGCTGGACTCTCTCCAGCAGCTCCACATCCCTCTTGTACTGTGGAGCCCAGAACTGGACACAATACTCCAGATGCGGCCTCACCAGGGCTGAGTAGAGGGGCAGGATCACCTCCCTCGACCTGCTGGAGACGCTCTTCTTAATGCAGCCCAGGACCCCATTGGCCTTCTTGGCCACGAGGGCACACTGCTGCCTCATGGTCGACTTGTCGTCCACCATGACACCCAGGTCTTTCTCCGCAGAGCTGCTCTCCAGAAGGTCAGTCCCCAGCCTGTACTGGTATCTGGGGTTATTCCTCCCCAGGTGCAGGACCTTGCACTTGGCCTTGTTGAATTGCATGAGGTTTTTCACCGCCCAGTTGTCCAGTCTGTCCAGGTCCCTCTGGATGGCAGCACAGCCCTCTGGGGTATCGGCTACTCCTCCCAGTTTGGTATCATCAGCAAACTTGCTGAGGGAGCACTCTGTGCCTTCATCCAGGTCATTGATGAATAAATTGAACAGGACTGGACCAAGGACTGACCCCTGGGGGACCCCACTAGCCACAGGCCTCCAACTAGACTCTGCACCGCTGATCACCACTCTCTGGGCCCTGCCATCCAGCCAGTTCCTAATCCATCTCACTGTGCACTCATCTATCCCACACTTCCGGAGCTTGCCCAGGAGGATGTTGTGAGGGACGGTGTCAAAAGCCTTGGTGAAGTCGAGATAGACGACATCCACCGCTCTCCCCTCGTCTATCCAGCCGGTCATTTCATCATAGAAGGCTATCAGGTTAGTCAGGCAAGATTTTCCCTTGATGAATCCATGCTGACTACTCTTGAGCACCTTCTTGTCCTCCATGTGCCTGGAGACAACAGCCAGTATGAGCCGTTCCATCACTTTTCCGGGGACGGAGGTGAGGCTGACTGGCCTGTAGTTGCCTGGGTCCTCCTTCTTGCCTTTTTTGAAGACTGGCGTGACATTGGCCTTCTTCCAGTCTTCCGGCACCTCCCCCATTCTCCAGGATCTTTCAAAGATGATGGAGAGCGGCTTAGCTATGGCATCTGCCAGCTCCCGCAGCACTCTGGGGTGCATCCCATCAGGGCCCATGGATTTGTGGGTATCGAGGTTCCTTAGGTGCTCTCTGACCCAATCTTCCTCTACCCAGGGCAAGTCTTCCTCTCCACCAGCTTCTTCTCTTGTCTCTAGGGCCTGGGGCTCTAAAGGGCTGCCCTTGGTAAACACTGAAGCAAAGAAGGCATTGAGCAACTCTGCTTTTTCTGTGTTATTTGTAACCAAGGTGCCCATCCCGTCCTCCAGCGGACCCACGTTCTCCCTGATCTTCCTTTTGCTGTTAATGTATTTGAAGAATTTTTTTTTGTTATTTTTAACGTCCCTTGCCAGCTTGCCTTCCAGACGTGCCTTAGCTTTCCTTGTCGCATCTCTGCACTCCCTGACTATGTTCCTGTATTTCTCCCAGGGGGCCTGTCCTTTTTTCCACATTCTGTATACCGCTGCCTTCTACTTGAGCATTGCCACAAGCTCCCGGCTCATCCATGCAGGTCGCCTGCCCCCTCTGCCTCCCTTCCTACACTCAGGGATGCACTGTTGCTGGACGTGGAGGAAGTGCCGCTTGAAAACTAACCAGCTCTCTTGGGCCCCCCTGCCTTCTAGAGCACTAGCCCATGGGATTCTACCGAGGAGGTCTCTGAAGAGGCTAAAGTTGGCCCTCCTGAAGCCCATCGTCGCAAGGCTACTTACAGCCCTGCCTCCTCCTCGTTGAATCCTGAACTCCACCAACTCATGGTCACTGCAGCCGAGGCTACCCCCCACCTTAACATCTCCTACTAGGCCCTCCCTATTTGATAGCACGAGGTCCAGTAGCCCACCTCTCCTCGTCGGCTCCTCCACAACCTGCGTCAAAAAGTTATCGTCGACGCTCTGCAGGAACCTCCAGGACTGCTTATGCCTGGCTGTGTTGTCCTCCCAGTTGATGTCGGGGTAGTTGAAGTCCCCCATGAGAACCAGGGCCTGTGACCGTGAGGCAACATCCAGCTGCCTATAGAAGGCCTCATCAACCTCCTCGTCCTGGTCAGGTGGCCGGTAGCAGACACCCACCACAGTGTCTCCCACATTAGCCTGCCCTCTAATCCTTACCCACAAGCTCTCAACTCGCTCATCCTCGACTCCCAGGTTGAGCTCCATGCATTCCAGTTGCTCTCTCACATAAAGAGCAACTCCACCACCTCGCCTTCCCAACCTGTCCTTCCTAAAGAGCACATAGCCTTCCATGGCAGCGCTCCAGTCGTGCGAGCTATCCCACCACGTCTCTGTGATTCCGATGAGATCATGACACTGGGACCGCACACAGATCTCCAGTTCATCCTGCTTATTCCCCATGCTTCGCGCATTGGTATACAGGCATTTCAGGGAAGCAACAGAGGCCACAGGTTTCCCAGGAGGGGTGAAAGAGGACCCTCTGTGATCATTTCCTATCCTCACTTCCCCACTACCATACTCCCGCTGGACGCCATCTGACCTGGGCTGTGCGGTACTGCTTGCCGTGTCAGTGTGCCACTCCCCTTCCCCCTTCTTGCCTAGTTTAAAGCCCTCCTAACCAGGTTGGCCAGCCTTTTTGCAAAGAGACGTGTGCCCCTCTTGCTAAGATGAGTACCATCGTTCCCCACTAGCTGTTGGTCATCAAACAGAGACCCATGGTCGTAGAAGCCGAAACCCTGTTGCCAGGTCCAGCGGCGCAGCCAGTTGTTAAGCTGCCATATCTGCCTTCTCCTCCTTGAGTCCATTCCCCTCGTTGGCAGAATGGAGGAGAACACCACCTGGGCACCTGTACCTTTGATGGCCATCCCTAGGGCTCTGAAGTCTTGCTTGACGTCCCTCATTTTCCCCATGGCATCATTAGCACCCACATGAATCAATAGTAGAGGATAATAGTCCGACTCCTGAACTATTCTTGGGAGCCTTTCTGTGATATCCTTTATTTTGGCCCCAGGCAAGCAGCAGACCTCTCTGGATGAGGGGTCCGGTCTACATATCGGTGCCTCCGTGCCCTGCAGCGTGGAGTCACCCACGACGATCACCCGCCGCTTCTTCCGGGTGCTCCTTTTCACTTTAGGGGGAGCAGCCTTGCTGCATGGATTAGACTGCCCCTCTGTAGAGATCCCCTTAGACGGGCCTTGGTTCAAGGCCTCCTCTATCTGATTCACATGTTCCAGGGCCTCGTACCTGTTGAACGTGGTCACCGGTGGAGGTGAGGTGGGCTGTGGAGGGGATCTTCTGCCACCTCGAGTGGGGACCCGTTTCCATTGTTGGTCGTCCCTGGATAATGTTAAGTCCACCCCCTCTACCCTAGGGCAAGAGGGCACTGGACTTTCTGACTGAATTGGGGAGTTCTCAGGGTAGCTTTCCTGGGAAGACTGCAGGATGCAGCTCCACCAGTCGATTTCCCTTTCGCATTCCCTGATGGCCCTCAGTCGTTCAACCTCCTCCTTTAGCTCCGCCACCAGGCTGAGCAGGTCATCCACCTGCTCACACCTAAGGCAGGCTGTGCTTTCGCCACTCCCCGGTAACATGGAGAGGCCCAGGCATTCCCCGCAGCCAGCAGCCTGGACCGCTGCATGTTTCTGTGGCGGTTCAGTCTGGGTCGCCACAGTCTTCCTGGCGGAAGCTCTCTGCCGAGTGGAGACCATGTCTTTACCTGACCCCTACTCCCTGACCCCTGCCCGCACCTCCTGCCTGCGCTAACTGCCGCGCCCCGCTCTGGTCGCCGCGCTCCTGGTCACTCGCGCTCCCTGGGGGCAGCTTTTGAATTCCCGCCTGCCCTGCCGGCTCCGCCCCCGCTGAGTCAGAGCCGCCTCTGGCCGGGAGCTCAGCACTGCCCGCACAGGGGTCGGCGCTGGGGCTGCCTCTCGCTCTGTTGTTCGCCTCTAGACAAGGAGCTCCGGGACGAGGCACCTTCTGGACTGTCTGTTCCCAGCTGTGTGATTATTCCAGCAGAGAGCAGGGTGGTTGAAGTCCTCCATGAGGGCCGGGGCCTGGGATCATCAGGCTTCTTGCAGTTCCCTATAGAAGCCCTCATCCACTTCCTCTTCCTGATCAGGTGGCCTGTAGGAAACACCCAGCACAGTGCCTCCCCTTTCGGCTGCCTATTAATCTTTACCTGCTCTTGGCTTGTGCTTCCCCCTCCCTTATGCTGAGCTCCATACCTTCCAGTTGCTCTCTCACGTAAAGAGCAACTTGGCCACCTAACCTTCCTGGCCTGTCCTTCCTGAAAAGCCTAAAGCCATCCATGGCCACGTTGCAGTCCGGAGAGCTGTCCCACCATGTCTCAGTAAGTGAAATGAGATCATGTCCCTGCAATCACACACACATCTCCAATTCCCCTTCTTTATTTCCCATCCTGCGTGCATTAGATGATGAGAGTTGCCTCCTAGTTCATGGGGCTGTGTCAGATTTGACCTTGTGCACATCCTCAGGACAGCTTCTGTCATCCCCCTTCCCTATTTATTTACATAGTTACAGTACTGCTTGACATTAATCTTTTCATTGCATACTGATGGCAGGTAAGGAGTTTGCATCTGAAAATGCACAAACAGACGCTGATGTGGCAAGAAGGGCTGGAAACCACATGCACTTCAAAAACAGCAACAACCAGGAGGTGGGAGGTCTTGTGAAGGCAGGACCATCCTGGCGCGGGGCTGCTTCCTGCCCCATGGCAGCCCCACGAGCAGCGGCCCCGTACAGCCCCTGCCCACTGCAGGGCCAGCCCTGGCCCTGCGCCCTGGGGGCAGCAGGGGGACGGGCCCCCTCTGTGACACAGGTTGGCGTCGCAGAGCACGTCCCGTGTCACAGCCGCGCCTGCCCTCTGCCATGCCCCGGCCCCTGCCACTCTTGCAGGCTCTTCCCCTGCTTGGCCACTTAACAACTGTGATAGGAAATTATCTTCATGCACTCCACGAACATCCTAGACTCTTTCCTCTCTGCCTTATAGTATTTCCAACAAACATCTGGTAGTTCGAAGTCTCCCACAAGAACAAAGGCTGCCTATCATGAGTCTTCTGCCAGCTGTTCGTGCAAACAGAGGCAGAGAGGTGGAGAGGTTCATGTTCACTATGCCCAAGAGAGGTGAAGAGGCACTTGTGACAGCCGTGCAGCACTGCCTACCCCATCAGGCTCACAGGAAATATCTTGGGCTGAGCTTTGCCAAGGAATGAAGGGCAGAGGGCCAGAATGTTCCTGTGGGGGAAACATGCAGGACAGATGCCCTCCAAAGAGGGCAAGGGAGCTCCCCAAGGGTCCCACTGCCACATGGCATGGTCTCAGAGCATGGGGACAGAAAGCCCCCCAAGACACTAGAGTGGACACATGCAGCTGCTGATCTGGGTGCACAAAGAGTCAGCCCAGTGCCTGTCTCCTAGACTTTCTTTCAGTCTCCCTCTGAGGAACCCAGGCTGCAGATTCCTGCTTCACATCCACTCCAACAAATAATTTAATACAACATAGGAGACTTGAGAGTGCAGGAGCCTGTCTGGAGATCAGCGGTACCTCTCCCTCTTCTCCAGGAGGCGAGATGTCTGTTGACTGCTGCAGAGTACAAGAGAAAGAGGCTGATTGTGAGGAGAAAAGCAGACAAATGCTCACGGCCACTCTCAGGCCCTTCCTAAGGAGGAGATGCTTGCAGCTTCCCATCCCCTCCTGAGTGCCCAACAGTTCTGTGGGGACAGCAGGGCTGTGTGGCTTAGGTACCACGCTCCCAAGCCTGCTGCAGTGCCAGCACAGGGCTGAGGAGCAGATCCTCCTTCCCAGGTGCTGCTCACCAGAGAAGGAAAGATTTGGAAGGGAGCATAACTGCTCCCCATGGTAGCAGGTTGTTACCCAGGAAAGTGCTGCTGCCTCTGGTATTGCTGCAGGAGCTTCCTGGTGGCTTTCTGCACCTCCTTCTCCAGAGAGCTATTCCTCTTGATGGGCAGCAGAGCCTGTGACCCCCACCGTGATGTACTCCTGCCACAGCAGTGAAACATCCTCTCTTACCCTGTGCCTGAGAGCCTTCCCATCACACCCAGCACACGCCATCGCTTGTGTACCCAGAGCCCCTTTGGCCCGCCAGTGCCTTTAGCCTTAAAGTTAGGGCAGCACAGAGGCTCCCAGAGGGAGAGTCTTCCTGCTCCTATGGGTTTTGCAGATGCCAGTGGATGCTACTATTGATGCTATGGATGAGGGAGTGGGGAAGGGGACATCCCATGCATGGGGCAATGGGTACGCGGCCTTGCCAGGCCTTTGCCGCAGGTGTGCGCACTTACCCTTCCCCAGGTTCCGGCAGCTTAAACGTGACCCTCTTCCCTCGAGCGGGACGATTTCCCCGTTTCAGTATTGATTTGGGTTGTTTTTTGGGCCCATCAGGCGGATGGGGAATCCTCTGCACTGGAGCACCCAAATGCTGCCAAGGAATAAAGTCAGAAATGACATTGAGAGCAGAGGGGCTGTTTCCCGCTAACCTTGCATAGAGGTACCGCCCAGCACCCATGCTGTGCCTCCAATATGGGATGTCCTTCCAAATTCTTCCCTGCAGCACGCCAAGCCTGGCTGCTCTTCCTGTGCCTCTTCCCAAGGTTTCTTGAGCACACCTCCCAAGCTTGTATGGAGAAGTTCCTTCCCATGCTCTTCCCAAAGGCCTCCTTTTCCAATTAAATTCTTACATGATGGTCCTGCATCCCTCCTGTTCTCTGTAGCCTTTCTCTTCTGGCCAGAGAAGAGTCTTCTACACATATGCCTCCCTTCTTGGTAGCAGGCTGTCATGCAAGAGATGGAAAAGAAAAAGTGGAGGAGATGAAGGTATGGAGAGAGAAACTCTCACTCTGCATCAGACAGCCATGCAAGGCTGAAAGACTTCCAAGGTTGCCACTACCTTGTTCCTTAGATGTGCACTTTCATTGGCATATGCCTCCCAGAAGGAGTCCATATCCAGCTTTTCTAGAACCTTGCGGGTATTCTGCGGGGAGAGAGAAAAGCAAACCGCCCTCCCCAGATCAATTGTGCAGCTCTCACCCTCTCTCCTGCTGCTTAACATGAAGCTTCGAGCCCAGGGAGGAGGCTCACAACCATTTGCGCCCAGACAGTTGGTGGACTCCCAAATCCCCTTTAGTCACAACTGCATCTTCTGCCACAAGCAGGGGGCTGCATTCCAAGCGCTCAGGAGACCAGAGCCTGGTCATCCAACAGAAGCCCCCACGGCCACTGCCAGCATCAAGAGGGCACGGAAGGGAGTTTGATGAGATCCACAAAATGCAAGAGGCCAGAGCATACAAGAGACAAATACAGAGCGACTCTCCTCTGTGCAGGTAGAACCCAAGGAAGTTCTTTTGTGAAAGGGCCAGCCATGCAACCAGGCCTTTCTCCAGGGACAGGTGCCACAGGAATTGTGTCCAACCAGAGCTCCTACCTCCGCAATGAGCCTGCAGTTTGGGCACTCCTTCACCATCCTTTGGACTTCGCAAGGATTCAGGAGTCTCTTCCTGCCATTCTCCTCCACCCAGGGGGAGCCTGCCAGGCACGGCACGTGTACTCTAGGGAGAAGCACCATGGGCAGTGGGTAGGAGCACTGGAGCACTTGGCTGTTCATGCTCACGAGCCATGCGCCATCTCCACCTACATCCTGTCCATTCCTCCAAGGACTCCATCCTCTCTCAGTCCCTTCGCACTCACCTCCAGCAGAAGCTCAGTTTGGAGCAGAGCTCCGAGAAAGCTTGCACACTTGGCAAGCAAAGCGAGGGGGAAAGCATGTGCACCCTTGTCCCTGCTGCACTCGTGAAGCACTGGGAACACTGGGTCCCTCAGGCAAACCTGTCCTGCTGCTCCATAGAACGAGCAGCTGGAGACCCTGCACTTTCCACTTGAGCATTGCCAGGGGCTCTCCAGATGCTCTGCATACTGGGAGCAGGGTGAGGGGAGAAATGACCCCATGCTCAGAGGGAAGAGGAGCTGCTCCTTCCCCTTCAGCCTTCACAGAGACCCTGTGTTCAAGGCAGGAACTCCCTGTCCTGGGGACAACAGCACCCTCCTGCACGAGTCTCACCTGGTGGGAGGTGTTTTCTGCTGGAGTCTCTCCTCCCTGGGTTTGTATGGATTGCCCTGAGGTATTCTGGGCAGGTGACATGTCCCGTGGGAGCCGGAGACCCTGGCAGGACTCTTCCCTGCATGGGCTAGAATAGAAATCTCTTGGGAACAGAGGCCAAGGACTCCTGTCTAACAGAGTTACTTCAGCAAACCGACTGCAGCCAGGCTCCACGGGGCCACCTTGTCCCCTATCACATGCAGGCAGCCTCGGCCAGGGTTCTGGGGCTCACCAGCCCTCTCCAGCCATCCCCCCATACCCCAGGCTTTCCACAGCAGCTTTCCTGGGGAAGAGCCCCTGGACAGCCCTCCTGGCAGAGCTCCACAAGGCCTTACCCTCCATTCGGCGCCCACGCAGCGCCATGTGGGGCAAGTGGCCGGCCTTTCCAAGGGCCCGCTCCAGGCTTTCCTTGCCCTTCCTGTTCGGCATCCCCATGGTCGCGGATGGATGCCGTCAAGTGGGAGAAAGGTTCTTTCTCGCTGACCAGAAGAACCTGGTCCTCTGGGCTCTCCTGGTCCTGCAGAGCCCTTCCAGCAGGCACCTCCCGCGCTCTCGTGACGCCTCCTTGTCCTTGCCCGTGTGGCTGCAGAGCAGCAGCTCTGGAGCAGGCGGAGGCGAGAGCAGCTCCCTGTGCCTTTTGTGACCAAGGCCACACAGGGAAGTGTGGGGCGGTCGTGGGGCGCCGTGGGGAGAGGGCAGCTGTGATGTGTGAACGCCCCACTGTGAGGCCAGGCCATGTCACAGAGGGGCTGCAGGGCCCCTGGTGACCCTGGCCATGACAGAGTGCCCAGGAGGGCTGTGCGCTGAGGTCACACAGGGATGTCCCACCTCACAGCAGCTGCTCCCTTCTCCCCACGGCAACCGCAGCCTCTCCCCACGGCTCCCAGCAAGGCCCATAGCTGAAAAAGGTGACTCAGGACTAACTAAAATTACCATCAGCTCTCTCAGTCATGTGAAAATCCCTAGAGAATTCAGATGTGGCCACGAGCTGTGCGTGAACGACAAGACCTGTGAGAGCTGCCAAGTCCCAAGGACTGATGTGTCCGAGTGTGTCCAGCAGGCACTGCCCTCAAGCAGAAAATCTTTCCAGAGAGCTCTAGGGTTCACATTGCTCTGCCGCAGCCTCACCTGTGTTTTTTTCCCCATGGGGTGATGCTCAGGAGTGGGAGGAGAAAGAGCTGCTGCTTCGGCTGCAACTCCAGAAGGAGCTGGAGCAGGAACTGAGAACTGGGGAACTGCAGAGGAAAAGAAGAGAAGAGAAAGCCAGAAAGGCAAGTGAAGGAACATTCATTTCACCTTGGAGGTGGCAGGGAAGGGAGCGCTTCCTAACGAAAATCTTTAGGGTGTGTAAAAGAGACACCAAGTGTGCTTTGGAGCCCAAAGGCACCCCTTTGACCTCGGCAAACTGGGGAACGTTGCAGTGTCTAGAGGACAAAACTCGGGCAAATTGGTAGCAAAAGCTTTGCTGCTTCTGGAGGTCCAAGCAGGACCCTAGTCCGAACATGGAGTCTGAGCAGGAGGGTGATAAAGATAGAGCCGGGGAAGTGCTTGTGTCCCCCCAGCCAAAAAAGACGTAAACTAGGAGAGGACCTGTGCTCCTTTCCATGCATGTCATGTACCTCTGCCTCTTCCAACTGTGTGTCTTGCTGCCTGGAAGTTCTGTTGCTTGCCTGTTTATTCTTCATTGCACCCATATTGCACAAGGATTGTTCCCAAAAGAACAAGCCATGCCAGGAAATGTGTTGAGGCTTGTGGTGGCACTTTCTGTCTTAGAGAGAAAAGAGTGCGTGTGAGCTGTGTGCAGGATGCTTGAGAGAGCTTCTGTGGGCAAAGGAAACCTTGGGGTAATCTCATCTTCCCTGCTCTTCTTCACTCTCATAGGAGCGACTCTTGCTGGAGAAAAAAAAAATGGCCTTTCAGCTCCAGAAAGGACAAGCTCTTCTTGCCCTTGATGCAGAGGCCGAAGGCGATGGGAAATCCTTAGGCAAGTGGATGTCTCAGGACCCATCACCTGAAGCCACGGGTACCGGTAGTGCCAACGGTATGTGGAATGAGCTCTTGCTCCTCTCTGCCGGGTCACCTGCTCTCCCTTGCAAAGCTTCAGGCTCTGGAGGCAAGGAGTGAGTTGTGAGCGGTTGGAGCTGCTGATCTGTTTTGGTCTTTCAATGACTATTTAGGGGTGCAGTGCGCTTTCCTTGTGGGAGGACATCAGGTCATGCTCGTGTCCTTCTCCACTATGAATCCAAAAGTGTCAATCAGAGAGCACTCAGGACACACAGGTTCATGCTGTAGCCATTCAGTGTTGCCTGACAGGATTAGCATTTTGTGGCCGCTCACTCTGTGCACTTTTATGTCGGGCATTTTCTGTGCCAATCTCTAGCATGGGACAGTTCTGGGCCTTCAAGGAGACCCCACCACATTAAAACCCTTAAATAGGCAAGCTGCAGGAGCTCAACCTGCTTGCCCTGACTATAAGGCCCATGCAGGCTATGGCAGTGGTCTTGCAGTCCCAGGACAAATCTCTTTCCCCAGAGTTAATGTCCTTTGCTACGTAAACCTTAACAAATCGAAGCATGATTTCTTTTTCCCCATAGGAGCTAAGCAGCCTAGTCCCTCTTCAGGCAGCAGACAGAAGGGCACCAAGGCTGCACTTACTGTCACCGTCTGCCAGGAGGGCTCTGTGGTCACGCACGCTGCCCCCAGCGCCAGGTCCTCTGCGCAGGTACGCAGGCTCTGCACAGGAGCTCTCACAGGGAGAGCTGTGAGTCAGAGCAGGGGGCACGCGGGGCGTCACAGCTCAGGTCCTGCAGTGTCGCAGGACCAGGGACTCGCGGGAGAACGCTACCACCCACCGCCTGTCTTGGCCTGGGAGCAGCACTTGCTCCCCAAGGAGATGTTGTCTTCCTGGAGTGCAATGCATCTTCTCTGCACAAAGCCTCTCACCAAACCCTTAAAGGAAGTAGCTAAAGGAAGGTAGAAAAACACTCAGCTCATGCAGAGCCATGGCAGGGCCCCCCACCAGTCTTGCTTGGGAGATTTCTTGCCCACCAGGACTGGGCGCTTCAGACTCTTCTTCCCAGCATGTGCTGTGAAGAAAGCAGAGCCTGAGCCCTTTCATCCACCAGCCTGTGATCCACAAACAGCACCTCAGGGTGCCCCTTTGATATAAAAAATCTCACCTCACCAGTTTTCAGAAATGCCCTTTGATCTCCAAGTGTCTGAGACCTCCAAAGCCTCCGTCCCAGGTAATGTGCCCTTCACAACAGCTTGTGTTGCTGAAAAGCAGCAGGCCCTTTCCACTGGGATTCAGCTGGCTTCCCCTTTGGGGAAAAGGAAACCTCCCTGGAGTAAATGGCTATATTCACTCAACTGATCTTCTTTGTTTCTGCTACAGAGGCATGGAGGTGTAGAGCTGGCTAACCAGATAAAGAATGAGGTGACCCAGGTTGTCACCAAATTAACAAGGACCGTTTACAAAGATATGAGCGGTGAAGAAGTGAGAACTAAGGGGCAATGTGATGTGGTATCAGAGCAGCCCAAGTTCTCTGTGGACAACGCTGGCAGTTGCAGCACATGCCAGGAGCAGCTGCCTGGTTCCTTGGGAAGTCTTCCCTTGCGCACCACTCAAAGGCTCCTGCCAACAGCAAGCACAAACACTGCTCACTCAAAGCGTAGGGTCCGGTTTGCAGTGGGAGGCAAAACGCCAGAGCTGCAAACACCATCGTTGCCTTCTCTGCCACAAGGACACAGAAACCCCAGGAGTTGGAGGTACGGAGAAGGAGAGCAGCACCTCCACCAGCTAGTGGCTTAGCAAGAGGGGCACACGTCTCTTTGTCAAAAGGCTGGCCAACCTGGTTAGGAGGGCTTTAAACTAGGCAAGAAGGGGGAAGGGGAGTGGCACACTGAGACGGCAAGCAGTACCGCACAGCCCAGGTCAGATGGCGTCCAGCGCTGCCATCCAGTGGGACCTGGACAGACTGGACAACTGGGCGGTGAAAAAACTCATGCAATTCAACAAGGCCAAGTGCAAGGTTCTGCACCTGGGGAGGAATAACCCCAGACACCAGTACAGACTGGGGACTGACCTTCTGGAGAGCAGCTCTGCGGAGAAGGACCTGGGTGTCATGGTGGATGATAAGTTGACCATGGGGCAGCAGTGTGCTCTTGTGGCCAAGAGGGCCAATGGGATCCTAGGGTGCCTTAAGAAGAGCGTCTCCAGCAGGTCGAGGGAGGTGATCCTGCCCCTCTACTCAGCCCTGGTGAGGCCACATCTGGAGTATTGTGTCCAGTTCTGGGCTCCACAGTATGAGAGGGATGTGGAGCTGCTGGAGAGAGTCCAGTGCAGGGCCACAAGGATGATCAGGGGCCTGGAACATCTCCCCTATGAGGAGAGGCTGAGGGAGCTGGGCCTGTTCAGCCTGGAGAAGAGAAGGCTGAGGGGGATCTAATCAGTGTATATAAGTACCTTAAGGGAGGGAGTGCAGAGGATGGTGCTAGTCTCTTTTCGGTGATGGCCACCGACAGAACTAGAGGGAATGGCCACAAACAGAAGCACCAAAAGTTCCACAGGAACTTAAGGAAAATGTTTTTAACAGTGAGGGTGCCAGAGCACTGGAACAGGCTGCCCAGAGAGGTTGTGGAGTCTCCTTGTCTGGAGATCTTCCAAATCTGCTTGGACGCAGCCCTGTGCCACGTGCTCTAGGTGACCCTGCGTGTGCAGGGGGGTTGGACTAGATGACTTCTAGAGGTCCCTTCCAACCTTAAGCATTCTATGATCTTACCCATTGAAAGTTTGAGAATAGGTTGAGATCATTTCAGCTCCAAGACCTCTAATCATTTGCTTTACCGGGTAAAACTGCCGCCCACCGAGTGTCAGCTATCCTGAGGGAAACTTCAGAGGGAACCAGCTACTAGATGGTTCAATTAGTCTTTTGCCCCTATACCCGTGTCAGATGACCAATTTGCAGGTCAGGACCACTACGGACCTCCACCAGAGTTTCCTCTGGCTTCGCCCTGCCCAGGCATAGTTCACCATCCTTCGGGTCCTAGCACGGATGCTCATGCTCTACCTCCCTGACGGAGCGGGTGAGACGGGCCGGTGGTGTGCCTACGGCTCTGCCTCCACCTCAGGATCCCACCTCACCTGGTGCGCGCTTGCCCTCACCTTCATTGCACCACAGGCTTTCAAGCGAGTCGCTCACTTGTGCACGTGCTAGACGCCTTGGTCCGTGTTTCAAGACGAGTCGGGTGGGTAGCCGACATCGCCACGAGCACATCGTTCATCGCACTGAGCACAGTCTGCCTCGATTGAGAGCCACGCCGGGGGCTGGGGGGACCGTCCGCCAGACCCAGGGGCCCCCCTTGCCGCCACTGCAGGGCACCGTGTGCCCCCTCCCTGCCCCATCCCCCGCAAGCAGTCAGGTGGGGAGGGAAAAGCGGTGGTGCCGCTGGTGACAGAGTCCAGGGAACCACCGCGGGGGAAGGAGCAGCGGCGATCCGCGCACGGCAGCACAGTGTGGTACTGATGAGGGCGATGCTGCGGCCAGGACGGGGCCGAACGACTAGGCGGCGTGGCGGCTCCCCTTGCCGGGGGAAGCGGCACCGACCCCGGTGGCCCCGCCAGCCTTCCCCACCAAAGGCGCCCCGGCGGGGGAAGGAGCAAGGACGGCTGCACAGCGTCTTCGCTCTCATGGCACGCACCTCCTCACGAGGCGGCAACGCACCCACAGCTGCACGGAAGCCGACTGGGGATGGCGGGAGGGACAGCAGGAGGGAGAAGCACCATGGCAAGCTCCCTCCACCACTTCAGCCAGCGGGACAGCATCCCCAGCAGGGCTACAGCAGGACGTGTCCTGGAGAGCAGACCCCCATGCCGGAACATCAGACACCCCCACGTGTCCTATGACACGGAGCACGGAAGAGCCAACCCGCGGGGAGTCCTCTCCAACACAACCCAAATGGCCTCATTGATGGAAGTCCTGAGCCAGCTCGCCACCCTGCCGGAGGCACGGCAACCACAGAGGCGAGCTGGTCCCTGGGCGGACTACCGTTGGCACCGTCGACACCTCTGGCTCTTCCCTCCTGGCGCTGTACAGGCAGGAGGTGCAGGGCCCGCCCCAAGGACATGGGGCAGGACGGCCATTGAAATGAGAGCAGCGGGACTGCGAGTGAAAAACAGGTTGTTCTCCTCCCACAAACACAGCCTAAAGGGCACGCAAGGGCTTTATTGATGGAGAACGTGCTGTGCAGGACACGATGCACCAACGTTGCTGGAGAAGCCAGGATGGAGCGTCCGTGGTGGTGGCTCCTTGGTGGCCTCCATCCCCCATGTCAGCGGAGCTGCCTGGCAGCGGCGTCGCTGCGCTCCTCCTCTCACTGCGCCGACATGCAGCAACAGCAGAAAGCTCTGCGCAGAGCTCGCAGCGCTGCCCGGAGGCGCGAGGGCCGTCTCACGGGAGCTGCAGCACGCGGGAAGGCACTGGTGCCTGTGGGGGAAGCAGAGCCGTGGGTCAGGGTCTGGGCCAGCACCAGGTGCCTGTCCCCCACCACCAAGGGCTTCCCAAGGGCTCCTGGCCTGGGCTCAGCCGGTCCCCGAGGGCATCCTGCTGCCAGCCTCAGCACCGACCGCTGTGTCGGGACGGGCTCGCCGTGCCCACAGTGGCTCTGCAGTTAGCACATACCTGTCTCTGCCTCTGGCGTGTTCTCGAGGGAAGATGTTGTCTTCTCCTGCTCCCTGGGTTCAGAGGCAACCTGCATGGGCAAAGCAAAGCCCCAGAGGCGGGTGCCCCAGGGCTGCACTTAGCGCAGGGCGTGCAGGGCATGGCAGCCATGCCTGCAAACACAAAGCAGCAGGCGTCCTTCCCATGGCACACAGGCCGGGGGCTGAAGGGTTGGGGGTGCCAGGTGCCGACCACGGGCAGGGGGACCTCTCCAGAGCCGCCCTGCAACACCTCAGCATTGCCCAGAGGGCAGCTCCCTTTGGTGGTGGGTGTTGTTGATGCCAAGTTTCTTGCTCACCTGTGGAGGAGGTCCTGCAGGCAAGGCAGAGCTCCCTGACGCAATGTCTTTGGGCACGGCTGTTTCAAGAGGCGAGGTGTTTCTGTGAGCACAGGGGCCTTTAGCCAGCGGAGAATCCTCTGGCTCCTGGTCTGTCGCAATGGATGGAGAGAGATCACTGTTTTCTGTGTGTGCCTTTGTTGCGGTGGTGTGTGATGGGACAAGAGGCACGCTGTCCCCCACGTGCACCAGGTCTGCAGCCAAACGAGGTGCTCCTGCCTCGACTTCCTGCAGCAGTGCTGGGGAGGAAGGCGATCTCTGCATGTTGGTGTCTGCCTCCCGCACATCGTCTCCTTCATTAAAGCTTTTGCAGGCAGGCAGCTGCCTGAGGCACGTTGCTCTGCCACCCAACACGCTCCTGAGGCTTGGAGTGACCCAACTCGTGCACACCGTGGTGTTCCTCTCCATTTCTTCCCATTGGAAACTCTCTTCATCATCCTCCTCGTCCTCCTCACTGCACTCCTCCTGCTCCTTGTGCCATGCTCTCTGCACTCTCTTCCTGGCTGCCATCTCAGTCTCCATCTTGGGTGCATGGGTGTAGAGCCCCTCCAGCACCTCCCACTTGGACCTGGCATCCTTGAGGAGCTCCACTCGCGTCACCTCCGGTTGCCACAGGTTATAGAAGGAGTTTCTAGCGTGGAGCTGAAGGGAGACAGGGGGATTGGTGAAAGGAGTTGATTTTTCCACCAGAAAATGCCCCACACAGCCATCGAACCCCTGTCCAACCGTTTTGTTGCTGTGGGGCACGGTAGCAGACCTGAACACAAGAAGAGTTTCCACCTGTCCCGCCCCATGCCTTGCACTCACCTCCTTGGGTCGAACACTGAGGCATCCTGATGCCGTGAGGGTGAAACGTTTCCCCTTGACCTCCAGTTCCTGGCCCTCGCTCTCCTGTGGCCCTTGCTCCGTCCTTTCGAGGAAGCTTTCTCGCAGCTGCCCCAAGCTCTGTCCGGTGCATGCCAGGAAAGTCCTCGCGAGCTCCTCCAGCGGCTCCGTTCTGATGGAGAGCACGGCCAGATACTGCGCGGCGTTGTCGCTGTGCAGACGCTGCGGCGTGCCTCGAAGGCAGCAGATGATTCCGGGAGGCTGCTGTTGTAAGGCCTGCCAGGAAGGCTGCCAGTGTAGACTCACCGGCCCATAGGCACTGCCCGGGGAAGAGAGCACAGACAGATACTGCGCAGTGCTGTCAGGGCGGACACGCAGCGCTTGGCCTTGGAGGTTGCAGATGATGCTGAATGGGGCCTCCCATGACACCACTGCACCCTGGGTGCCGGCAGTGCTGGCTTGTGCGGAGCTTGGTGGCACCTCTGCGAAGTAGCGGCTGCTGAGGCAAGCCTCCACTGAAAGGCTCTTCTCCATGTCCTCCCTGTGAAGGGCATCCTCTGTCACAGTGCAGGGTTCCCTTTGGGGAGTCTCAACAGCAGACGCTTGGCCTCGTGGAGGCCACATCACAGGCTCTGGGGACACTGAAGTCTTGGCTCCCACGGAGTCCTGGCTGGGCGCCTTCGTGTCCAAACCCTGTGTTTTTTCCAAGGATCGTAATGAGGAAAGTGAGTGCCATCCTTCCTTCCACTCTGCACCCTCCCCTCCCGTAAATTCCCTGCCCTTCTGGGGCCTGAACAACAGCAGTGCTCTCCCACCTAGGAAGATGCTGCCCTGCTCCTACAGGCAGGGTGGGGAGGGGATTGTGAGTATGGGGGAAGAGATGGGCAAAGGCCGTTCCCAGAGAGCCCTGAGGCAGCTCCTTGCAGTCCCTGCACAGAGCAGGCAGTTGGGCTGTGGGGCCAGAGCCCTCCTGTTTCCCCCAGTGCTTCCTGCCTGCTCCTCAGCAGCTGCACAGTCACGCAGAGGCTTGGCCACCGTCGCGGTGCAGCCCTGTACCTGTGTGATGATGTTTTCCAAGTCTTGTGAGCTCGGTGGGGCCGGGAGCAAATGCAAGCTGTCCCTTGTGTGGGACGAAGCCAGGGTCTCGCCGTGATGCAGTGCAGCACGCGGATCCTGCTCGGCTCCCTGCGCGGACAAGGAGAAACCAATGAAGGTGGTTGTGCTGGTACTAGTGGCTCCTGAGGCAGAGAAAGCCTCATCCCCACGTCAAAGGGACGTTCACAGCTGAGCCAGGCCAGCTGTGCTGGCCCCACAGATGCTCTCTGAACATCAGGGCAAGGCTCGCAGGCTCCTTTAGCACCTTGGATGGTCCTGCTCACTGTGCTTTGTGTGGAGAGTCCAGCAGCGAGTACCCTGACCTGAGAGAAGGTCCTGCCGGGCTGGTTTGCCCCGACTCCTCTTCCCCACCATCCTCATGCTCTCTCGTGCGGCTCCCATCCCTGCTGCCCACCTCTCCCGCTAGAGCCACCACTCACCTCACTGCCACCTTCCTGTGCATCAGAAAGGCCTTCCACAGGCTGCCAGCAAGCGTTCGCCTGCCGCTCCTTCTCCATCTCCTGGTTCTACACCTGGAGACGGGCTACTCTGGACTCAGAGAAGTGCTGCTCCCTCGGGAAGGAGCTGCTCTGCTCAGAGTACGCATCCAGAGTGGGCCAGGGCGAGGACTCTGCCCAGGCATAAATACGGTCACCGTGGGCACCATCCCGTCACAATGGCCTTGGGGACATGATGTCATCTCCATCACAAAGGCCTGCGTGTTGCCATGGGGGGGGCCAGGACCACAGCGTGGTGATGACCAAGGGCACCCCCATTTCAGGAGCTTAGTGATCACCAAGGGGAAGCCCACAGCACACAGAGCCCTCCGCATGGGTCCCTGAAAGGTCAGGCTTTCTCCTGGAGCAAGAGGATTGCATCATGGGGGTCCTAGCAAGTGACGAGGTCTAGGGGACTCTTTGTCCTCTGCCCTGTGTGTACCAGAGCTGCGAGATGCAGGTGGGGGCAGGGGTGGCACCAGGAGTTTCCCATGTGTTTGGAGAGTACATCTTCTGTACTGCAGTGTGTGCTTAAGAGAACACCCGGCCAAGGCTCCGGGCTGTCTTTGAAGGCTCGTTGAACCAGTGTATCTTGCACGGAGGCAGAGGATTGTAGTAGGTGCCGCTTTTCCAAGAGAAATAAGGCCACTGCCACATGGATTGTGGAAGGAATGACACAGCTGCCACAATCCAGACAGAAATTAGGCCGCTGCCACGGCTGGTGGGAGACGGTGGGAGGAATGACGCAGTTAACACCTTTCCGCACAGAAATGTGCCTGGTGCCTCCTCATTCTTTCTCCTCAACTCAGGTCTCTGCTTCTTTCCCAAATTAAACAGTGAATCTCTTTCCCAGCTAAAAAAGAGGTTTATTCTGCGGAATGAAGTTGCCACTTGAGGTGGGGGCCTCCAAGCAGGGACCTCTAATCCCCACGTCCTTAGCTGTAGGTTTCGGCTTCAGCCCAAGCGCAGCCGCTCCCATCCCCAAAGGGCAATCCCTGATAACCCATCCCGCGACTTCCCGGCCTGGTGTCCTGCTGCCCCATGGGCTGCCTGTTGCTGCAGGGGTCTCTGGAGGGGCGCTCGGGGAGGGTTATCTGCCCTGCTGCCCCTGTCGCTGCTGCCCTAGGAGCAGCTCCCGCTGGCCGTGGCTGTGGCCTGGCTGCAGCCGGGGCTGGGCCTTGCGGTGTCAGCTCTGCAGTGACCAGTGCTCAGGGCTGCTGCTCCGGCTCTTCCCTCCTGGCGCTGCACGGGCAGGAGGTGCAGGGCCCGCCCCAAGGACATGATGCCGGATGGCCATTGAGATTAGAGCAGCTGGGCTGGCACACAAGGGTTAGTACATACCTGCCTCTGCCTCCGGCGTGTTCTCGCGGGAAGACGGTGTTTTCTCCTGCTCCTTGGGCTCAGAGGCAACCTGCATGGGCATGATCCACTCTTGTTATTTGGGGTAACCAACATAAAGAATTTGCTTCTCCACTCCTAAAGTCTAAGCTGAAACAAATCCACTCTACAGCAGCATATATACAATGTCAGCGAACAGGCAATGTGCCAAAATAAATAAAGGCAAAATTTATGCTATTTTTTTTTGCTTCTTAATGCTGTTCAAAGACAGCCAGAGATGTATTCTACTTGCCATTTAGAGGGGGAATTCATAGGATATTTTTTATCTTCAAAGTGGGAAAATTTTCAAGCTGAGGAGTCCCATCTTAGGCTCTCATAAGCTATATCAGGCCTTCAAATAAAATGCTTTATTTCATGTTCTTCATTTGGCTTTGCCATATACCTATACTTATAAGGAGGACTTTATTTCTGTAAACTCTGTACAAATATTGAAATCTTTCTCTGCTCTCCCTTCCAAGTTCCCAGTCCAAAAAACCCTCAAGGGTCCCTTGTCTGATATGAACATAAATGTTAGGGAGTCAATGCTGTTTCTAAGGTCAGATCACTCAAAGATCAAGAGGAAGAGTCACTCAAAGATCAAGAGGAAGAGGTCTAATGAATCTTTTACATGCACTGTCAGGGAGGGATTTGGTTTTATGCCTCAGCAAAATAGTAGAATAGCTCTCTGCTAAAATATTGTTTTCCCATCAGCTCAGACTAAAATTTCTGGGGTTGCCAGAACTGAATCCTTCGTGCCATTCATTTTCCTTAGGTTCATTCAATCCAGGTTGGATGAATCAATTTACTAAATGCATGAGAACCGAATAGACTCCAGTCAACCATATAGGAAATTAAAACAGTAGCTTTCTATCAAAAAGTGTTGCTATTTCTTTTATTTTTATTGTTATATTTATTTTTTTAGGAAGCGTACCAGGGAGCGGAGCAGGTGTCTTTAGTTGGTGCTTAAGGCCACTCTGTTAAGCGTCACTCGGTATTAGTCAAAACACACCCTGGTTTAGCAGAGACATAACGGCAGCTGTTCCAGCCTTTGTCATGGGCGAGTGCTAGTGCCAGCAACATGAGCGGAGCATTTGGCATTTTTCTCTTGCAACACAGGGATTCATTTGGCCATTGCCAAGTGGGAAAGTGGCGTGCACCTGCACAGAGGTCAAAGGTTTGGATTAGTAACCCTCTGTCATGGCACCAAGTGGAACAACTGCTAACGTTATAAGGGACCAAGTTTGCACTTGGCTTTTCTTTCACTAAGGCGAAATGGGATGGGCAAACAAAACATGCATTCTCCTTCAGCCTTGGATGCATGGGGTTGGTCTGGAAAAAGAGAGGTCCATGAGGAGCCACAGAAACACCCTGACCACAGCACAGCACAGGGGATTTTAGAGGCAGGCTTCCTTGTGTTCAAAGCCTGCTCTTGTTCTCCATTAGAGTAGAACCCTAAACAAGGCAGAGATTTGGTTTTATTAGCCCTTATGCACAATGAGGAGCTGCATGAGCACATTTGGAAGGGGGAAAGGTGATTAGGACAGAAGGGGAAGGAGAGATGGAGAAGCGGAAAAGAGTGAATCCATGAGGCCGGTGGTCTCATCATCACAGTTATAACTTGCGACCACCACTTCCACACCCCCATGTACTTCTTCCTCCTCAACCTCCCTGCCCTGGACCTTGGCACCGTCTCCACCATTATCCCCAAGTCCATGGCCAGTTCCCTCCGGAGCACCAGGGCCATTTCCCGCTCAGGATGTGCAACCCAGCTCTTCCTGTTTGCCTTCTTCCCTTCAGATGATCATTCTCTCCTCACAGTCACGGCCTGTGACCACTGCGTTGCCCTCTGCAGATCCCTGCACTACGAGACCTTCCTGGGCAGCAGAGCTGGGGTCAAAATGGTAGGGGCTGCTTGAGGAACAAGAAACTCAAGCATGCACTGAATAAACAGTTCAGCTGGTACTAGCTGAGCAGAAATCAGCTGCCCATTCCTCTGCACAACTGATTTCTAATTTATCTTGGAAAGATTTTTGTCCTTTGAAATTGTCTCCTTGATAGTAGTGTTTGAATGCATCCCACTTCCCCAGCATCATGCACCACAGTCTACCTGAGCTGGTCATATCTTGTAAATATGTGATTCAGGGCTGTCCTCTCTCCAATAAAAGGGAGGTCACTTTGGAGGAGGGTCTTTTTTTTTTTTCTAAAGTTGGAGCCGAGGATTTGCTCAAGGCCTTTTAGCATGAAAGACACCTTTTGCTTTTCCATGGATTTCCAAGGCCTCGTGGTAATGAGCTCATGGGGTGATGTGTTAGAGCATGAGGGCTGGATTCAGCATTCACTACTTGGTTCCCTGGAAAAAAAAAGATAAGGGAAGCAGAGCGTCACTGTCCTCTGTGTCCTTGTGCCAAGCACTGGGCCTGGTGTCAGCTTGGGGACTGGTGGGGCAGCTGATCACACATTCCTGCACCCTGGAGCTGCTTTGCCCAGAGTGGCTTGGGCTGTGCTGTGAGTGTGCAGAGCTCTGCAGCATCCTCTGTTGGGCACTGCTGTGGGGCCACGCCAGCCTGGGCTGCATGGATGGTCGGGCTGGGGAGAGGGCAGCAGAGGTGGGGAGAGCCAGAAAGGGGCTGTTCTGGGCTGCTCATGGCCCACGAGAGGAAAACAACAGTGTTATCTAAGGGGGGTGAACAGGCAGCGGGGGGGACACACATGGATGGGTCTGTGGTTCTGGGCCAGCTCTTGTGTCCACGGCCTGTATGGATGGGAACGGTCAGATCTCCCCAACCTCTCTCCCATCACAGACTGCGGCAGATCCTGGAGGATGTCAGTGTGCTCCCCCGGCCTGAGACCCGACCACGGCTGGGCAGGCAGCGGGTGCTGGGGAGGTGCCAAAGCAGGAGGGTTGTGGAGGGATGGAGCACCAAGGGTTGTCCTGGGGACTGTGCTGGGGACATTCCCCCAAGCCAGAATGCGCCTTGTCCTATGTGGTGACTGCACAGTGGGTCCATGCTGCCACATATCATAGAATCATAGAATCCTAGAATGCTCCAGGTTGGAAGGGACCTCTAGAGATCATCTAGTCCAACCCCCCTGCACTCACAGGGTCACCTAAAGCACGTGGCACAGGACTGTGTCCAAGCAGGTTTGAAGATCTCCAGAGAAGGAGACTCCACAACCTCTCTGGGCAACCTGTTCCAGTGCTCTGGCACCCTCGCTGTTAAAAAAATTTTCCTTAAGTTCATGTGGAACTTTTGGTGCTTCAGTTTGTGGCCATTACCTCTAGTTCTGTCGGTGGCCACCACTGAAAAGAGACCAGCACCATCCTCCTCACTCCCTCCCTTGAGGTACTTATATACACTGATTAGATCCCCTCTCAGCCTTCTCTTCTCCAGGCTGAGCAGGCCCAGCTCCCTCAGCCTCTTCCCACAGGAGAGATGTTCAAGGCCCCTAATCATCCTTGTAGCCCTGCGCTGGCCTTTCTCCAGCAGCTCCACATCCCTCTTGTACTGTGGAGCCCAGAACTGGACACAATACTCCAGATGTGGGGCAGGGATACTGAGGGCACGGAGCTGGGACAGAGATGGGAGCTGTGATGCTGCTCACTGCTCCACCGCCCAAAAGAAAAGCCAGGAGGGCTCTCCCAGCCCGGCCTGATGAGCTCTTGTCCCTGCGCCTGCCATGGCAGAGAAGAGGCTGAGCACCAGCAGATCCCTCAGCTACAGCTGCGCCAGCCTTGGGGAGCTGCCCGGAGCACCAGGACAGGCAGAGCACCTTCCTGGCATGTCCCAGTCCACAACGAGGGTGGCAGAAGCAGCAGGGAAATGGTCTGTTCTAGTTCCTGAACACATTAAGGCCGTGGGAAGATCCCTCGTGAAGTCATCGAGGGCAATTTGTGCCTCACCAACCTGATTGCCTTCTCTGGTGGGATGACTGGCTGTGGGGACAAGGGGAGAGCAGTGCACGCTGCATGCCTAGAATTAAGGAATGCCCTTAACATGTTTTTCCATAACATCTTTGTAGCCAAACTGGGGGAACGTGAGCTGGAGTCATCAGCATGTGAGCAATGAGCTGGAGGCTGCTTCGCCCAAAGAGGGAGAAGTGCTGGAAATTCAACTGGCCAATGGTTATGTGTGAGATTCCCCAGAGTCCAGCTGAGATTCCAGCTGCCCACAGGCAGGAGTTGCCAGGCTGCGCAGGACTGCCCCACAGGCGCCCACTTGGCTTTTGGCTACTGATGGGGGAGAGCTTCTGCCTCGCAAGCAGGTCCTCTCCCTGCAGGAGCCCGCCTGCCCTTGCTCAAGGCTGGTCCCAGGGTGCAGAAAGCAGTGTCGCAGCGCCCAGCGTCATCTCAGAAACGGCTGCCTTGGAGGGCCTTTCCAATGGCCTTTCTTCTTCCCTTTCTCTGGTCAAGACAGGCATGGCCCAGAGCGAGAGTGTCCCGGGATGGGGGCTCCACGCTCTCCCTGCTGCCCTATGCCCCCTGCCTGCCCCTCCAAAGATGCCCTGGTGACTCTTGCAAGCTTCACACCGCACCAAAAAAAGGCTCACATGAACTTGGAAAGGGAGTTTATTTTTTGGAGAAAGTGACTTTTCTCCCGGAACCGTCCGGCTTTTGGCCCCGCTGCTCTTTCTTCTGGAGGCTGCGCATCACCGAAGCACTGCGGGGTAGAGGAGAAAGATGCTGAGTGCGTCATGACACACAGGTGCCTCCTGGAAATCCAAAGGCACATCCCAGCCCCCACCCCATTTCCATGCAAGGGATGGCTGGGCACAGCACAGGTGAGGCCAAGCTCCAAGGGCACTTGTGTGCCCTGGTGTATAGGGCAGCGAAAGACCCTCTCTCCCCTGGGCCTTGGCACAAAGGGCTTGGCAGGAGCAGGGACCCTGCCTGCCTTGGGAGCTACTTACCGGCGAGCCCCTTCCTCCTCCTGCTTCTGCTCCTGCTGGTTTTGCTCCACCCTTTCCTTCCAGCGGTCCCGAAGCAGTTTGTACGCGGTGGTGACCTTCGCGTTCTGCTCTACTTGCGGTAGGTGATATCTGCAGGAGGAGGAACAAAGTCCTTGTCCTGCTCCCTGGGGACCCCTGGCACTTTTCCCCTCTGCAGTTCCTCCACGCCCTCCCCAGCAGAATTCAGGGGATGTTGTCTATCCTGGTAGGTATCAGGGGATGCTGCGTGCCCCGCAGCACAGGGATTTCAGGTGCCCCAGGGACGGGGAGGGTCAAGGTGCACCATTATCCCAGGCCGCAGCTTGCAACTCGCGTGCCTTGCACACTCACTTGTCCGCTGGCATGCCTCTGTCTGCGGAGGAGCGCTGGCCAAGGGGTTCCAGCTTCTTCACCCTTTGCATCTGTTTCGTAAGGGCAAGAAGAACAAACTTCAGGAGGACATTCAGGAGGGAGGAGTGAACAGGGGAGATGGCACTGGCCCACTCACAGGGGATGCACCTAGTCCAGGCACAGATCCACAGGTTGCCACCCCCTCGCCCATTTTCCCTGACTGCAGCCATCTCCCTCCTCGGAAGGGCTCAGCCAACTTGGCTGCTGCCCCAGGCAGGCAGCAATCCTCCTCCTGGGCCCTGGCTGCCTGCAAAGCTCCCTTGCCTGCCCGGCAGGCAGGAGATGCCCCTGTCTCAGAGGGCCCTGCACGGCATCCCATAGCTTCTCCTGATGTGGGGCCCTTTCTGCCCCCACAGCCTGCTATCCCCTCTGTGCGGCTTGCCCTTGCCTCTCTTTGAAGACGGAGATGCAGGCAGCCCTTGGAGCGCACTGCATGGGAGGGTGGTTGTTTCCTGGCGAGGGCACAGGAAGGCAACGCAATTACACTTTTGTGCGGTTGGGAGGGAGAGTTGATGGGTTTTGCTCTTCACTGTCTCTCTGCCCCTGCTCTTGAGCCTCACGGGCTCTTTGCCCCTTTTCAACACAGCGGGAATACTGTTCTCTCCTGCCCTAACTGAGCAGGGACCAAAGAGGCCCTGAGCTGTCCTCTACACCTTCAATGCCAAAAAGAACCGTTTCTGCGATTAACAAAACCCCAGAAGAATTTTTGCAGGCGTTTTGTGTTGGAGAACAAAGCCAAATTTGCATCCTTGCAGGACACATCCCAAAAAGGACACTGGGGGTTGTAGGGAGCCCGCGCTGAGGGCCCTTTCCGCGACCTCCCATCACACACCTGTGCGGCAGCCCTGGGAGCAGCACGGGCAGCAGCAGGCCGAGGAGCGGCCGGAGGATGCGGGCGGTGCTCCACTTTACCCTCCTTCTGCACCAGAGGGTCCTCCACATGCCCCGCTTGTTTGACAGAGTTGCTGAGAAGACACCGTGGGAGGCAAGAGGTTGAGGGTACGGGGCTTTTGATCCCACAAGGAAAAGGATGGGATTCCCTGCAATCTCGAGGGACTCCTTCCTGGACAAACGCTCCTGCACTAGGCATTTCCTTTTAGCTCTCCAAAACGTCCTGGCGCTGGAGGAAAGTTAAGGCCATGGGAGGCTCCCATGCAAAGTGGTACATGCTTGCCTTCCAGCAGGAGAACAGCCTTAAGTGGGGTGTGTGTTGGAGGCCTTTTGGAGGCCCTAGGCCCAGCATGGTCAAAGGGGCCCGCTCTGGAGCACAGATCCTCCTCCCTCCCGCCAAGGCTCTCACCTGGCAGCAGGCTGCTTCGCCAGGCCTTGCCGCCTGCTGCCTGTGCCTGCGTTGGGCAGCGCGGGCAGACACAGCTCCTGGCGCTGCTGCAGGCGCTTGCCAGGCTGCTGCTCTGCAGGGAGGAAGGGAGGAAGCTCTTGAGCAGAGCCTGCTGAGCAGCCCCTTTCCAGGGGGCTGCTGTGAGGCAGCGTGGGGGGACAGGGAGCCAACGTGCCCCGCAGGCGGCAGCTTTGGCCTTACCTTTGGTGGGGCTCATGCTCCTGAGCTCCTCGGCTTTCGTCTTGCCAGAGCGGGAGGCGGCGGAGACAGCCTTGGCCTCTGGGCTGCCTTTCTCCAGGAGCCGAAACCTGGAAAGCAGAGGACGAGGCAGGTTTGAAGCAAGGGGGCTGTCTGCCTGGCCTCTTGCTCCAGGACTCATGCTTCTTCCTGCCCTAGGAGAACTCCTTGTTTACTAGATGCTTTGCCTCCGTGCACACTTCCCTGGGGGGGTTGGCAGTGTCCCCCAAAGCCAGGGAACTTGGCGTAAGTGCCTGTGAGCACTGAGCCCCGGCAGTGCACCCGGCTGAGCAGCAGCTGCGAGGGCCTCCTGTCAGCCAGCCAAGGGCTGCAAAGGAAACGCACTCACCTGGGGAAGACGCGCACGGGGCGAGAGCAGGTCCCGGGAAGAGTCATCCTCCCAGCTGCCTTGCTGGGATCCTTTGCCCAAGGGACCTGCAAGGCAGCACAGGCCCGTTGGGAGGTTTCCGAGGCAGCTTCCTGCCTGCTGGCAAAGGCAGCAGCCCCTGCGGGTGCTGCAGGAGGAGTCGCCGCTCCAAAGCCGCCTCCTCAGCCCTGACCGTGCCCATAAGCCCCTTGATGTGGCGAGCAGATGCTGCATGAGAGAGCCCTGAGAGTGGCTCTGGAATGACTCCAATATCCATGCGAGTCATTCTGTAGAGACGAGGATGCAGGGAAGTGGGGCGGGACGCTCCCCTGGGGAGTGGGGAATTTGGTGGGACCAAGCTTTGGAGAAGGTGTTTGTTTAGCCTGCCCAGAGCGGGAAGCCACTGAGGCCTCCCAAAGCAATGAAAGTAGGCCTGGAAAGTAGAGCAACTTACACTGCGAAGGGCTGCAATTAAGCTTGCCGTTTTTTCCAGCTTTTTGATGCAGCTGGCGTAAAATCTCATGCAAAGTCTGTCTCCCTGTTGGGTCAGCACACCAATGTCCCTGAAGGCAAAGGCCACATCCTGCTTCTTGCCCAAGTGCAATCTGAACAAGTGGATGGTCTCTCTCACGCAGTCTTTTATGATATGCCACGGAAAGGAGGTGGCCAGGGACAAGCGGTGGTAGTCGAGCGTCTCAATCCAGATATCATCTGCAAGGAAGAGAGTCTGCAATGTCAGTGCTACAGGGGCCGCAGCTGGCATCGCTGGGCCATCAAGGCATGGGAGTGGCGTGGAGCCAAGAGTTGGGGCATCGAGGGCAAGAGAGCCCGACTTGCTGCGACACTCGCAGCAGAAGAGTGCAGCGAAGGTCCTTCCCAAGAAAGAGCTCTCTGTGTGGGGGGTTGCGCGGGGGGAGCTCTCTGTGTTCCCCAGCTGTGGAGGGCATTGCCTGCTTCTGGCAGCCCCTGCACAGCGCAGGGAGCGCACTCCCAGCCTGGGTACAGTGGAGAGGGGAAGCGGAGGGTGGTCCCTGCTGTCTCACCAGGGAGAGTCACTTCGGGGCACTCCTGCACACAGACCATCTGCTCGCCCAGCTTGAAGATGGGTCTCCGAACCATGAGCACCCCTTCTTCACCCAGGCTCACTGGCTCCTGGACTGTGCAGAAGGTGCCAAGACCCTTGAGCAGGACACCCTGCACATAGAAAAGACAGAAAGGCCACGTGTAAGCATTGTGTTGATGGAAAAGGGGAGGACTGTGTGAGCGAGGGCAGGCTGCTCTGTGCCCTCCCTGCTGTTGCGCTACAGTAGGGCAAGACTTTGGAAAGCTCTGGAGGAGAGCCCCTTGCTGTGGATGTTGTCCTCAGCCTCCTCTCCACATTTGGTCCTCACTGTCCTCCAAGTATTTCCTACCATGGCAGTGGACAACAAGATCCCAGGGCTCTCAAAGAGGACAGAGGCAGGAAAATGCCTCCATCTCTCTGCTTGGCCTCTGCATTGTAGCCACCAGGAAAGGGAAGCCCCACGAGGTGTCGAATGTTTCTTCACACGAGACCTGCCCGTAGTTTCTCCCCCAGTTTGACAAGGAGCTGCTCTGCGGCACACGGTCTGGTGGCAGTGCGCTGCCATGGCGCCGGGGGAAGGATTGCTCCCAGGGGCCCAGGGCTCTCTGCACAACTGAAACCCCCAAGGCGAGGAGGAGCAGGATTGCAGCCCACCTTGTTCAGCTTCAGCTGCTTCAGGATGTAATGGGACACAGCGTCCCAGATGGTGACAATCTCTGTGGAATGAGGGAAAGATGTGTCAGGCCCTGTGTCAGAGAGCTCACGAGCTCTCCGCAAACGACTTCCCCCTGGGTGACCGATGCACGTGCATGCAAGCCAACCAAGAAGCCACTGGCCGAGCTGCCCAGGTGGTCTGTGCCCCTGTTTCAGGCTGCCAGCCTTACGCTGATCCCCACAGACATGCAGAGAAGAAGGCGGGACAGGGGAAGGATTTGGCACAAGATCAGTGGCCAGTGACTCTTGGCAAAGGATGCCAGTTGCAAGTGCGAAACTCAAAACATCTTCTGCCCACTAGAGCACATGTGAGGATGCAGGGGCCTGAAACTGAGGTTGTCCCAAACAAGAAACCTCCTTGGATTTACTCCAGAGCAAAGGATTTGTTTCCACCAGGGGCATTGGTGGTGAGCGCTTGAGAACCCTGGGGGAATGCAGGGACACATCCATCTCCTGGACAGGGGATCTCTTCCCTCATAGCAGCAGTCCACCAAACGCCTTCCCCCTTCCCAGGCAGACGTGACCCCTCACTGCAACTCCCTGAGCAGAGGGAGCTGTGCCCAAAGGAGCCTTAGGACCCAAGGCAGCCACAGGTGCAAGACCCACGAGTCCCGGATGACACGTTGTCTCCCAAGCCAGGCAGGACCCTCAGACCACGCTCTCCCAACAGGCCCCAGCCCTCCGCAGGCTACAGCCCCGGGGCCACAGCTGCTTTGACCCCTAACAGGATCTGCGGCACCTGGCAAAGCAGCCCTCAAACCCTTACCCTCAGTGGAGAGCTGCAGGAGCACGGGGAATAGAAATGAGTGCTCCGGACCAACGGTCTTAGTCCAGAAGCCCTCCATCTTGGCTTCCCCGCTGTCCTTGGCTCGCCAGTCGAGCAGGGATGAAGAATTCTCTTCCCACGACCTCGCCAAGGCCTCCTCTCTCTCCAACGAGCCCCTTGTTCTCAGCCCGTGAGGGAGAGCTTCCCCGAGCACTCCCGCTGCCTCCTGTGTGCGCTCCTCGTCACCGAGAAGCTCCAAAGGGCAGCAGTGGAGCAGAGCACGGCGAGCAGTGACCAGCAGCGCGCGTGCCTGGCAGGGAAGTGACAGGGCCCTGCTGATCGCTGGGGTCACTTCCTTGTGATGCAGCACAAGCCAGTGTGACCTCAGCGCGTGTCACCAGGGGCTGCATGAGGGGAGCTGTTGGGACCTGCGCGGGTCTTCCGGAGCTGAGCCCTGGGGCTGTGTCAGTCCTGGCCCTGAAGATGTGGGGCTGAGCTCAGCCCTCCCCTGAAGGATATACTCTCCCAAAGGTCTGGCACAGAGAACCCTCTTCTGAGCTGCAAATACATCACTACACTCTCAGACAGGAACATGACTCAGAGAGAGATAAAATAAAAACAGGCCCAGTCCATCCTTGGGAAGATCTTTGTGATGGAAGACGTTTTCATGGAGACCGTCAGAACTGCAGCTGTGCTGAACATGGTCCTGCACCTCTTTGCAAACACCTTCATCTAAAGTCTCAGGAAAAAAAAAAAAAAAAAGGCCCTGAGGCCCTGAAGGAAGTCATTGGACATGCAAACTTTTGGCTGCCTTGATGCTTTTCGTAATAGCCATTCTAAATATGCATGATTTATTATATCACATATATATATATATGTAGCTATTTAATACAGGTGCCTCAGCAGATTTGTGTTCTCTTTGGATTGCAGTGGTGACAGGGGAGGGTGTGAATTGTGCCATGGTTACAAGGGACTGTTATAAATGAAATCGAAAATATGTTCACTAAATGTAACCCCCCTTATTCAGACTGCAACACAGGCTGACAGTACATGTTGACACAAGGAACTTTCATAAATCATCTCAGGAAGTTTATCTGAAAACTTTGGGAACAATGACCAAGGGCTGTTGAGGAAACCTCAAAACACCTTCCTTCCCTGAAGAACAGAAAATGCTAAGTTTAAGATGCTAAGAAGGTGCCAAGAAAATTAAGCTTACAATAAGTTAAAATTCATTGGATTCAAATACATAAATAAATCTCAGTTTCACTGTTGTGATGAAGACAGCTTCACTCATTAGCCAGTGATGGCATGTGGGCAATAGCTTTATTTATTCACTTTTGAGGGAGGTTTCTTAAAAAAATATATATTTACAACATGCTGCCAGCATGTTCATTGTTAGAAGCCCCATTTTATATCCACTGATGAGTCTAGGATGCATTTCTGTTAACAAAAAAAAAAAAAAAGTGTTTTATCTTGGATTCATAAGCATGTCCTACCGTCTTTTTCTTTGCTGAAGAAGTACTCCATGTTTGAGAATGTTTTCAAATAAACTATTTTTTCTAATAAACTAACCTTCTATCATCCATATCCTTTCATGGCAAAGTGATGGGCAGAAGCATGTAGTGTTGATGAAATCTCTCTTTTTTTTTTTTTTTTTTTTGTGTTGCACCAGGGATAACAAAAAAGTGCAGAGGAATGGAAAGCACTCCTTTGCATTCATGTTTCATTTTGTTAGGGCCTCTGAGGGGCAGAATTGCTGTTAATATCTTTTATAAACTGTATGTGAGCATCCCATTTCTCAAGGGAATTGTGAACTCTTTAAAGCAAACTCCATATCCTCACACTGGGCCCCAGGGAAGTTGCAGCACTTTGGGTGACCAAAGCCTGACCGAGTACTTAGCTGCTCTTGGGCAGCTCGGTTGTCTTGCTCTGAAATGGGCCCTTCCGCACCACAGTGAAGGATGTGGTGGCCGTGGATCTTCCATCCAGGCCCACAGCTCCCCCGGCCAAGCAGAGTTAGGGTGTGCAGGCAGATGCCTCAACCCTGGCCCAGTGTGGACTTAACTGAACAGGACATGAAGAACTAGAGGGTAAAAGAAATCACTGGACACTGCAGCTAACAGAATGAGGCAGAGGGAGTGAAAAGGGGCAGTGGTGTGTAAGCAAGACCCTGACCACTGCACTTGTGTGGCCAAGCCATGTGCCTGGTCACTGCAGTCTATCCCACTTGTATACCCCATTCATGCTGATGAGCACACATCTGTCCCTGCACAGCGGAGAATATGGGAATGGCAGTGTGGGGTGCTGTGTTCATGGAAATCTCAGATTTGTTGAGTTACCTTCTCTTTCCTCCTCTATCACCAGAGCTCAGGCTGAAGGCCGACAGCCAGCAGAGACAGCCAGAGTCCTGCTTGTGAACTAGAGCACTTCTTCTGCCAAACAGAAAAGCCACCTCTTCCCTCTGCTCCCCACCTGCCCCGGCCATGACAACACGTGCCCTGCATGGAGCGGTTGGCTGCTTTTGGAGAAGAAGCCCCACTGGGCAAGAGCCTGGGGATGTACTGGAGACAAGGGGCAGGAAGCAAAAGCCTCCTAGGCAGAGTCACCAGCGCCCAGGCAGCAAGGGCAGGTTAAAGCACTCCTTTGCTAGTGGCAGTGGCATTAGTGGTACAGCTGTCTTGTGCTGGCTGCAGGGAGAAAAAGCCTCATCGTCCAGAAAGCCATCCCTCCTCTGTCATTACCTCCTCTAGGAAAGAAGAAGTTGGATAGCTCATGACAGTGGCTGGGAGCAGGCCAAGAGCTGGGCTGCACTGCCAGTGATCCATGCAAACCTCCCGTCTGCCTTGCCAGTTTCCCTTCTTTTGCCCTCTTTGCGAACAGAGCCTGCCAGGGTCCTCTGCATGGCTTTGAGTGCTCCCTCAAGACCTCCATGTCCCTTTGACGTGCTCCCTGTTCTGGCAGTGCCCCTCTGGACTCCCACTCTTTGGTGTTTTGGGGCATCCCAGGGCCCTCCATGCGCTGTTCACAGCTCTCCACAGTGCCTCCATGTGTGTTTTGGTGTTCCTGCAGCTCCTCACTGCCTTATAAGGGACAGCTGCTCTGCTGGAGTGTCTCTCAGTGTGCCCCAGGTGCCTCCAAGCACCTTTTAGGGCTCCCTGGAAGCCTCTGAGCACATTTTGGGGGGCTCCCTTGGCCTCTGTGTTTCTTTAGTTTGCTCCAGGGACGTCTGCTCACTTCCCAGAGGGCTCAGTGTGTCTATCAGGTGCTCCTAGGAACCTCTGTCTTGGGACTTTGTGTGCGTTGTGGGCCCTTCCAGGGTGTTCAGAGCACTACTTGGAGCCTCTCAGAGGCCTCTGATTGCCTTTGGTTTCTTCACAGTGCCCACCCTTGATTTTTGGTGCATCCCATGAGTCTCTGTCTGCTTCTTGGGGCACCGTAGGACCCAAGCACCATTCAGTGTGTCCGAGCAGCCTCTGAGTGCCTTTCAGTGTGCCTCATTTTTCAGTCCATTCCTGGGGCCTCAGGTGCCATTTGGTGTGTGCCAGAGATTTGTCTGGTTTTTGATGATTCTTGGAGGCCTCAATCTGCTTTTCAGTATATCTCATGGGTCTTTGAGTTCCTTTCATTTCCCTCATTGGGCTGCTGTCAGTTTTTCAGTGCATCCCAAGGCTCCTTGAGTGAGCTCTGGTGCCCTGAAGGCCTCAGTGAATATCGGGGGCCTCCATGTGTCTCCATCTGTGTCTCAGCAGCCCGTTGGATCCCCTTCCTTCTCAGAGACGTGCAAAGACCCACTGCTCTTCTGGCACATACGGTCCTTTGGTGAGGCCCACAGAACCTCCTCTGGGGTCCCCCGAAAGTCCCTCAGTGCCTCTTGGGGCTGGAGAAGCTCCCAGTGGGGAGATGCTGCCATGGGAGAGGG